>NC_062544.1:223851741-224154771 GCF_016906955.1 Phacochoerus africanus
ATATTACTTGGCAATGTTACCTATCCAAACAAAATGTAAGGAATAGACCGTACATATTTACTGCATGTCATTAACACTACCCACTCACCGTATTTGAGATGAGAGAAAAATTAATTGAATATTAGCAACACTGTATTCCAACAGGGTGGACATTACAGAGCAATTCAGTTTTCCCAGTCATCTAATTCAGTCCAGTTCTGTGACCACTTACTGTGCACAGTGTTCCATAGGTGTCTTGAAGCATATAAAAGTGAATAGCATGGATGTCTCATTCTTTAACTTTTATTAAGTACTGCATGATGTATGGCATATGAGAAACAGTCTCAGCTTAGAATATTGGGGTCTTTAAGGAACGCTGGAGAAAGGGAGGCCACAACTTGTACTCTTCCTATTTTTATATAAATAGAAAACTTAAATAAGAAGCTTGTTAAACATGAGAACCTAAGATACAGAGTGATGTAAGGGCAAGAATTTTTGAATCAGATAAACCAAGGTCTGAATTCTGCCAGTTGTTTTCCCAGATAACTTCAGAAAAGTTATTTTATCTCTTGAAACTTCTTTCTCATTTGTGTATAAAATTTCATTGAGTGGCCCAAAATAGGTTGAATTTTGCAAGTTATCATATGACTCAATCTAATAAAAAGGATGTTTATAGGATGGTGTGGGAAAGACATGATCACATGCCCAGTATTAAGTACTTGCTGCTCCTGGAACAGCTGTTTCTCCTGTTCCACCATCATCACCACCACCACTAATACTGCCATCACTGGTACTACCACCACCACTACCATGACCAATAATACTACCACAATACTACAGTGCTACTACTACCACCACCACTAGTACTACGACCATCACTACTAACACCACCACTACCACCATCACTGCTATCACCACCACCACTAGTACCAACACCAGTACTATCACCACCACTACCATGACCAATACTACTACTGCAATACTGCAGTACTACTACTACTGACACCACTAGTGCTACCACCACTAATACTACCACCAGTAGTACTACCACCACCACTACCACCATCACTACTAAGATCACCACCATTAATACTACTAATGCCACTACCACCATTACTACTATCACAAGTATTACCACCACCACCACTACCATCACTAACATCACCACCACTACCATGACCAATAATACTACTACAATACCGCAGTACTGCTACTACTGCCAACAGTAGTACTACCACCACCATTACCACCATCACTACTATCACCATCACCACTACTATAATACTTCAATACCACTACTACCACCACAGTTGCCGCCATCACTACTATCACCACTAGTACTACTATAATAATGCAATACATTACTACCGCTACTAGTACACCACCACTAGTACTATCACTACCACCAACAGTACTACTGTTACCACTACTACAATACTTCAATACTACTACTACTACCACTACCACTAGTACTACCATGACCACTACCAACACTACCACTACTACAATATTGCAATACAACTAATGCCATCATTGCTGATACTACTATTATCATCACTACCACCACCACTGCTACCACTGCAATTTCTACTATTTGTTGTTATTTTAATAATTATTACATCTGCAATCACTGTGCTTATCAATATCATCATCATTTTCATTGAGTGAGATGACATAATGAGTTCCCCAAATATGAGAAAAAAATATGTTTCTTGCATTCCTCTGAACACTTTGAAAGTTCTTATTCCTATTCTTGGCAGCTTCTATTTTATAGAGCAGTGTCAGTGGGAATCAGGAAAGAAGTTTGAGGCAGAAACTGTGTATGTTAGACTCCTAATGATCCAAAATTTATGAATTTAAAATTAGTACCAACAGTGAAAATCAAATCCAAACAAGAAATGGAAAGCAAAAGATAATTTAAGGTAATTCAAGGAAGGTGTTCCCGCTGTGGCGGGAACACCTTAAAAATCCAACCGCAGCTTCTCGGGTCACAGAAGAGGTGTAGGTTTGATTCCTGGTCTGGAGCAGTGGGTTAAAACATCAGGCTCAGATTCAATCCCTGGCCCAGGAACTTCCATATGCCACAGGAGTGGCCATAAAATTAAAAGCAATCACAACAGCAAAAAATGGTAACTCAAGGAACACAGAGATTTAGGTCAAGTAGAAATACAGGGAAGAGTAACCCTCCAAGAAATAAAATGTGAGTGTTTGGAAAAAAATAAAAAATGATAAATCAAGGTAAACCTTCCCTTAAAAAGAGAAAAAATGAAAGAGAATGTTCTTTTTGTAAAACAGGCTGAAATAGTGGATGATATAGATTCTATTTGCAGTTCTCCTTGGAACATATCACCTATGTTGAATTCATACTAAACAATTCTCTCCTGAGATGTAGCCAATATAGCAACAGTAACCCCAACCTAGGTCTTATGCCTGAATTTGCTGCTAAATATCTGGATGACCATGACCAAATCCCAAGATCCTGCCATGTTTAAGATCCTATGATAATACTCAAAATGAAACATTACTCAGCTACTTTCCAAATTAAACCTGTGACTTATTTTTATTAATCAGAAAATAGAAGAGAGTGTCTTGGATGTTGCTTCATTTTATTTAGAAACAGTCTCTTTCAAGTGAATGTTCAAGTTTCCAAGGCCAAAAATTTAGGAAAGGTTAATACCTGTTGGAAGAAGAGATGAGAACACATTTTAAAGGTCAAGAATGTATAACATTGTTGTATTGATTCTAGCTGCCCTCTGAGGCCCAATATGGGCCATTGTTGACTATATTAAATACAAACACTTTCTTTTGGTGATTTTTCACAAACGCTAGAGAATTTTGATTGCAAAACATTGACCTGGTATTGTTCTGGGCTGTAAAGAAGTTTCGAATCAATTGTGTAGTCCCAGTGTTGAATGGTTGGGGTAGAGGGTGAAGTGCAGAGGTGGAGCTATGTGATGTGAGAGTGTGCACCTGTATCTGTATTTGTGTGATGGAGTGAACTAGGAGGAAATTGCTTTTTATACCTTAACAACCGATGTTTTCATTGTCTTCCTTCTCTACTCTTTTACTAAGAGATCTGGGAAGATATCTTAGTCACTTTTATGTTGGGTGTGGGAAGGGTAGAAAAGTATTCTGAATTGGTCAAAAAAAATTTTTAACATCTCTAAAAGGAGAATCAAGGAATAAATTGGTGTTACCTTGAGTGTCAGTGAAGTATATTAAATAGTGTATACTACCAATGTCCTGTACTAAAGGCTAGTGTACCTCCAAAAAATAAACCACCACACAGCTCTTTCTAAACTTAGAGAGAAGGTACATCATTGTACATCAATCTCTCTCTACATTTAGCTTAAAAGCCTTCATTTTTTCTCTTGATTTCAATTTATGTTTGTCTTCATAATGACTCATATATATAGTTTGAAAGTTCAAATAATACTTAAAACCTAATAATAAAAAAGTATCACCCTATCTTCTCTCTCAAATCCTTCCATTTACATTCCCCTGAGGCAATGACTCAACATTTTCAGCTGTGTTATTTCATAATTTTCTCTGTATCTCTAAATATGTTTACCCTACTATTTATTTTTTCAATTTCTTATATTACTTATTGACTCCCTACTACTGACAATGGTTCAAGTTGCATACACCTCTCTTCTTAATGTTATATAGGTATGACACAATTTGGGATTAGGTCAATAGTCCCTGCATTAAAGCTGTTTTTGCACAATGTTGATTATGTAGTCACTATCAAGCCGTGCATCTACCTCAATTTCATTTCCTATCTTGGCCTAATAGAAAGGTCCTTTCTAGTACCCTCTAGTGTAAATTAGCTTGCTTCTTTTTTTGTTTAAATTGATAACATTAGTTTCAACTTTCTCCCATCTGCTGAGTACCTTACCATTCTTTTCTCTGCTTTCTAACTTCAAAATACTATCACTAATACTAAGCATAGTTGTTAATACTTATTTTATTATGTTCAAATTTATCTATTAATAACATAACTTTTTTTTTGGCTTTTTTTGCTATTTCTTTGGGGCGCTCCCGCGGCATATGGAGCTTCCCAGGCTAGGGGTTGAATCAGAGCTGCAGCCCCCGGCCTACGCCAGAGCCACAGCAACGCGGGATCCGAGCCGCATCTGCAACCTACACCACGGCTCACGGCAACGCCGGATCGTTAACCCACTGAGCAAGGTCAGGGACCGAACCCGCAACCTCATGGTTCCTAGTCGGATTCGTTAACCACTGCACCACGACGGGAACTCCACATGACATTTTTAATAAAATTCATATATATAACTTATAATTATTAAATGTATTTAATATTAGTATTAATATACTTAATTATTAATAAAATAGCTCATATTTGCTGTGGTTTCCTATACCATATTTTTGTTGTGTATTTTGTTAAAAATTGTTTTTAGGAGTTTCCATCGTGGCTCAGCGGTAACAAAACTGACTAGCATCCATGAGGATGTGGGTTCAATCCCAGGCCTTGCTCAATGGGTTAAGATTTCCTCGATGCCATGAGCTGTGGTGTAGGTCACAGATGCAGCTTGTATCCTGTGTTGCTGCAGCTGTGGTGTAGGCCAGCAGCTGCAGCTCCAGTTCAACCCCTATCCTGGGAACTACCATATGCTGCAGGTGTGACCCTAAAAAGCAAATGTATATATGTATTTTTTAAATCCCTTTACTCTTTTTGTCATGTAGTTTTTAGAGAGAACAGAGATAGCCTTATGGATTTCATATCTTGTGCTTAAACAGAAATGTCAAGTCTTTCTACATCAGTTTCTCAATCCTATGTTACTCTCTAGTTCATGTTCTTCTGTTTACTTCATAAATAAAGGCAGGGCAAGTTCTTGGTATATGTTTTCATTAGTAGGTGAACTATATGCTATTAATTGATAAGCTAATATGATTACTAGAGCTAACAAAAATGAAAAGCTATACGAAAGGTAGTTCTTGAATTAAAGGAAAAAGTATAGCTTCCTGGTGGTCTGGTGGTTGGGATTCAGTGGTCTCACTACTGTGGCCTGGGTTTAATTCCTGGTTAGGGAAGACTTTCTTCTGGAGTTCTCATGTAGTGCACAAGGTTAAGGATTCGGTATTGTCACTGCAATGGCTTGAGTCACTGCTGTGGAGTGAGTTTGACCCCTGGCCCAGGAACTTCCACATGCTATGGGCACAGCCAAAAAAAAAAAAAAAGTATATATATCATGATTTGAAAAACAGGGGGAAAAGCATTTGTTCCTATTTATTTGACATTACATGGCAAGTAACTGTACTTGGCCGTTTATATAATAACCTTATTAATTTCCAAAATAATTTTGCTATGTAGTTATTTTTGTAGATGAAAAAATTGAGAATTAAAGAAGTTGTGATGGTGGAGGATAATGTAAGAAAAAGAATGTATATATATGTATGACTGGGTCACCTTGTTGTACAGTAGAAAATTAAAACACTGTAAACCGATAAAGGAAAAAGGAAAAAATAAAAATCATTTTAAAAAAAGTCACTTGTTCAACGGTAGAATTGGTTAAAATCCAAACCTAAAACTCTTTCCTCTATACCATGTTATGATGGGACAGTAGTAGCCAAGCAAAGGCAAGCTTTTTGGGTTTGTTTGGTTTTGGTTTTTTTTAAGGCCACACCCTCAGCTTATGGAAGTTCTCAGGCTAGAGACTGAATTAGAGCTATAGCTGCTGGCCTATGACACAGCCACAACAACGCAGGATCTGAACTGTGTCTGTGACTTACGCCTCAGCTCATGGCAACACCAGATCCTTAACCCACTAAGCCAGGCTAGGAATTGAACCCACATCCTCATGGGTCCTAGTCAGGTTTGTTACTGCTGAGCCATAACTGGAACTCCCGTAGGCAAGATTTTATTATGTGTTGATGGAGAAACTATACATTGATATACCTCTTATGGAATGAATTTGGCAATATTTATTAATATTAAAATGTGTGTAGTTGTCGACTTAGAACTTAAATTTTTGAAAATTTATCCTATAAATCTAGCTGCACACATATGAAATGATGTACTTGATAATAACAACAATTGATAGCCATATATAATGGCATATTATGCAACTGGAAAATAAATAATAAATAAATAAATAATAAAAAATAAATAATAAAAATGCTCTTAAAAACTAATATGAAAAGATCTCGTTAACTAAAGAAAAGGCAAGATGCTGGAACAATGGTTTCAGCTGAGAATAGAATGCTACTTTTATATTTGGGTTAACATGGGGATATGAACATATTAAAATGTAATTCTGTTTCTCTAGGTGAACTCTGGCAAGATACTACCAATAGTGGATACCCATAGGTAATGGAGCTGAGAAGAAGTTGGATGGGTGACAGATATAGAAAAGTGACTACAGAATTTAACTTTTTATATGTAAAAACTAACCACATGAATATGTTTCATGTTCAAAATATATTAAAGATACTATTCCAGTTTTTGATAATTTGTTCACATTGTGAAGAATAACTTCTAGTACCAAACAAATACCAAGAATGCATGTGCATGCCTGAAGATGTAGGTGATTCATGTATTTCATACAATTTTTTTCTGAATATCATTGATGTTGAAGTATTTGAAGAAGAATTTGGGAAATCCCAGCAAGACTGTGTAGCAGGAGAATAACCTAAATTGGGAAATGGGTGATAGGAATAGAGCTTTTATAATAAGTCTGCCTAAGTCAGTGCTGCACTCACAGCACATTTAGATATACCTTTTTGAGCATCAATACTCTAGGCAGAGAAAGGAATTCTCTAAATAGCCACTGCTAGCTCACGTGGGACTGAATTAAAGTATTCAGCACCCCATTAGCCAAGACTTAAAGCCAACATGACTGAATATCTGACCATGCATGTGTCCAAAGGTTGAGGCTTCTTAGACAGATGCAGTGCAAAAGCAGACACATCACACTGGGAAGTGGTATCTCCAGCATCCTGACATTTCTTATCTCTGCTTTGATCATTCTGCCTTTTGTCATCTGTTGCCCTCACTCAGGTGAATTTTTCTGGAGTATCAGATCTACTTTTTCACAATTCACAAATGGGGTTTCTTATAAATCTGAAACTCAAGATTGCAGAAAATCTATAAGAATTCAAATAGGTTTTTCACAAACTTACTATCCTACTATAGAATATATAGTGTGATTATTTTGACTATGACTATTGATGAATGTGATATTGATCCCAGGTTGTGCCTCAAGTCTTCTTTTTTTTTTTTTTTTGTCTTTTTAGGGCTGCACTCGCAGCATATGGAGGTTCCCAGCCTAGGGGTCCAATTTGAGCTGTTGCTGCTGGCCAACGCCACAGCCACAGCAATGCCAGATCCAAGACACATCTGCAACCTACACCACAACTAATAGCAATGCCAGATCCTTAACCCACTGAGCAAGGCCAGGAATTGAACCCGCAACCTCATGGTTCCTAGTTGGATTCGTTTCCACTGTGCCACAATGGGAACTCTGAATTTTTTTTTTGATTCTGTTTTAGAGTCCTGATTCTGTAAAAGACTCTCCTGCCTATAAAATGTATTCATTTTTAGATCATCCTGATCAAGACTACATTTATGACTGAAAATGCAACAATATAAATCCTTTGGTGTTCTTATTCCTATACAAGCTACATTCCTTCCATGTAATTAAAAAGAAATACAATGGAGCAAAACCATATGTACCATTTTTATTAGGTTGTGCAGATTTCAGTGTCTAACTTCTTATAAAGTAGAATTTCATATTCCTCATAACAGCAAATATATCTATTAAATGTATCACAGCTAGGAAATTATATTTAAAGAATACATAATAAACCTTTCAGGAATCAATCTACTCCTTCAGTCCTAGGAATGTAATGGTACCTTAGTGGCACAAATAGTTTAAGTGCCTAGATATATGCCCAGACTTCCATCTTTTCTCCCCCATCGGAATGACCATACCAGACTGTATTCCCTCAACCATGAATGTACTTTATATATGGGTTGATTTCAACTTTACAAGAGTACAGCTGCCAACTTTAGAACATAGCTACCACCAAAGAAGTGATCCTATTTTACACAGAAAATGAGGCATCTTGATAGATTCAGGCATGCTTATCAGAGACCATAAAACAAGATGACCTACCCATCATTGGAAGCCACCTATGTCTGAACACAGCCATTTGTGGCTAATATCATAATTCAGCAACTTTGTGTCATCAGGTGTTTTAAGGCTTTTTTAGATTCCACATATAAGTGATATCATATGATATTTGTCTTTCTCTGTATGACTTAATTCACTTAGTATGATGATCTGTAGGTCCATTCATGTTGCTGCAAATGATATTATTTCATTCTTTTTTATGGCTGAAAAATATTCCCTTATTTATATGTACCACATCTTCTTTATCCATTCATAAAGGCTTGAATAAGCAATTATTTTTTATTACTCAAATGAATTTATCACATCTATAGTTGTATAATGATCATGACAATCCAATTTCACAAGATATCTATCCCATAACCCAAGCATATCCCCCCACCCCCCCAAACTGTTTCCTCCGGAGACCATAAGTTTTTCAATGTCTGTGAGTCAGCATCTGCTCTGCAAAGAAGTTCAGTCTGTCCTTTTTTCAGATTCCACATGTCAGTGAAATCATTTGATGTTGGTGTCTCATTGTATGGCTGATTTCACTTAGCATGATAATTTCTAGGTCCATACATGTTGCTGAAAATGCCAGTATTTCGTTCTTTTTAATGGCTGAGTAATATTCCATTGTGTATATGTACCACTTCTTCTTTATCCACCCCTCTGTCAATGGACATTTAGATTGTTTCCATGTCTTGGCTATTGCAAATAGTGCTGCAGTGAACATCGGAGTACATATGTCTCTGTGAGTCGTGGTTTTCTATGGATAGATGCCCAGGAGTGAGACTGCTAGATCAAATGGTAGTTCTATTTTTAGTTTTCTGAGGAATCTCCATACTGTTTTCCACAGTGGTTGCACCAATTTACAATCCCACAAACAGTGTACTAGGGTTCCTTTTTCTCCACACCCTCTCCAGCACTTATTGTTTGTAGACTTTTAGATGATGGCCATTCTGGCTGGTGTCAGGTGGTACCTCATTGTGGTTTTGATTTGCATTTCTCTACTAACGAGTGATGTCGAACATCTTTTCATGTGTTTTTTGGCCATCTGTATGTCTTCTTTGGAGAACTGTCTGTTTAGATCTTCTGTGCACTTTTTGATGGGGTTGTTTTTTGTTTTTGTTTTTGTTTTTGTTTTTTTGGTATGTAGCTGCAGAAGGTACTTATAAATTTTGGAGACTAATCCCTTGTCAGTTGATTCACTTGCAAAGATTTTCTCCCATTCTGTGGGTTGTCTTTGTGTTTTGTTTAGGGTTTCCTTTGTTATGCATAAACTTTTAAGTTTGATGGGGTCCCATTTGTTTATTTTTGTTTTTATTCTCAATACTCTAAGAGGTGGATCTTAGAAGATTTTGCTGTCGTTTATGTCAGAGAGTGTTTGGCCTATGTTTTCCTCTAAGTTTTATAGTGTCTGATCTTATATCTAGGTCTTTAATCCATTTTGAGTTTATTTTTGTGTGTGGTGTTAGGGAGTGTTCTAATTTCATTCTTTTCCATGTGGTTGTCCAGTTTTCCCAGCACAACTTGTTGAACAAGCTATCCTTTTTTTTTTTTTTTTGTCTTTTGTCTTTTTTGTTGTTGTTGTTGTTGTTGCTATTTCTTGGGCCGCTCCTGCGGCATATGGAGGTTCCCAGGCTAGGGGTTGAATCGGAGCTGCAGCCACCAGCCTACACCAGAGCCACAGCAACACGGGATCCGAGCCGCATCTGCAACCTACACCACAGCTCATGGCAACACCGGATCGTTAACCCCATGAGCAAGGGCAGGGACCAAACCCACAACCTCATGGTTCCTAGTCGGATTTGTTAACCACTGCGCCACGATGGGAACTCCCTGAACAAGCTATCCTTTCTCCATTGTATATTCTTGCCTCCTTTGTCATAGATGAGTTGGCTGTAGGTGCGTGGGTTGAATTCTGGGCTTTCTATCCTGTTCCACTGATCTATATTTCTGTCTTTGTGCCAGTACCATATGATTTTGATGATTGTTGCTTTGTAGTATAGTCTGAAGTCAGGGAGCCTGATTCCGCCAGCTCCATTTTTCTTTTTCAGGATGTCTTTGGCTATTCTGGGTCTTTTGTGCTTCCAAACAAACTTTAAAATATTTTGTTCGAGTTCTGTGAAAAATGTCCTTGGTAATTTGATAGGGATTGCATTGAATCTGTAGATTGCCCTAGGTAGTATAGTCATTTTGATAATATTAACTCTCCCAATCCATGAGCATGGTATATATTTCCATCTATTTGTGTCATCTTTGATTTCTTTCACCAGTGTCTTATAGTTTTCAGAGTACAGGTCTTTTGTTTTTTTGTTTTGTTTTATTTTGCTTTGTTTTGTTTCTTTTTTTTTCTTTTTTTTTAATTTTTTTATTTTCCCACTGTACAGCAAGGGGGTCAGGTTATCCTTACATGTATACATTATAATTACATTTTTTACCCCACCCTTTGTTCTGTTGCAACATGAGTATCTAGAAAAAGTTCTCAATGCTATTCAGCAGGATCTCCTTGTATATCTATTCTAAGTTGTGTCTGATAAGTCCAAGCTCCTGATCCCTCCCACTCCCTCCCCCTCCCATCAGGCAGCCACAAGTCTTTTCTCCAAGTCCATGATTTTCTTTTCTGAGGAGGTGTTCATTTGTGCTGGATATTAGATTCCAGTTATAAGTGATATCATATGGTATTTGTCTTTGTCTTTCTGGCTCATTTCGCTCAGTATGAGATTCTCTAGTTCCATCCATGTTGCTGCAAATGGCATTATGTCATTCTTTTTTATGGCTGAGTAGTATTCCATTGTGTATATATACCACCTCTTCTGAATCCAATCATCTGTCGATGGACATTTGGGTTGTTTCCATGTCCTGGCTATTGTGAATAGTGCTGCAATGAACATGCGGGTGCATGTGTCTCTTTTAAGTAGAGTTTTGTCTGGATAGATGCCCAAGAGTGGGATTGCAGGGTCATATGGAAGTTCTATGTATAGATTTCTAAGGTATCTCCAAACTGTTCTCCATAGTGGCTATACCAGTTTACATTCCCACCAACAGTGCAGGAGGGTTCCCTTTTCTCCACAGCCCCTCCAGCACTTGTTATTTGTGGATTTATTAATGATGGCCATTCTGACTGATGTGAGGTGGTATCTCATGGTAGTTTTGATTTGCATTTCTCTTATAATCAGCGATGTTGAGCATTTTTTCATGTGTTTGTGGGCCATCTGTATATCTTCTTTGGAGAAATGTCTATTCAGGTCTTTTGCCCATTTTTCCATTGATTGATTGGCTTTTTTGTTGTTGGCTTGTATAAGTTGTTTATATATTCTAGAGATTAAGCCCTTGTCGGTTGCATCTTTTGTCTCTTTAGGTAGGTTTACTCCTAGGTATTTTATTCTTTTGGATGTGATGGTAAATGGGATTGCTTACCTAATTTCTCTTTCTCTTCTTTCATTGTTAGTGTATAGAAATGCTGTTGATTTCTACGTATTAATTTTCTATCCTGCAACTTTGCCAAATTCATGGATGAGCTCTAACAGTTTTCTGGTAGAGTCTTTAGGTTTATCTAGGTATAGTATCATGTCATTGCAAATAGTGATCGTTTTACTTCTTCCTTTCCAATTTGGATTCATTTTATTTCTTTTACAACTCTGATTGCCATGGCTAGGACTTCCAAAACTACATTGAAGAGTAGTGGCGAGAGCGGACATCCTTGTCTTGTTCCTGATCTCAGTGGGAATACTTTCAGCTTTTCACCATTGAGAATGATGTTCGCTGCGGGTTTGTCATATATGGCCTTTATTATGCTGAGGTAGGTTCCCTCTGTGCCCACTTTCTGAAGGGTTTTTATCAGAAATGGGTGTTGGATTTTGTCAAAGGCTTTTTCCGCGTCTATTGAGAGGATCATATGGTTTTTATTCTTCAGTTTCTTAATGTGATGTATCACACTGATGGATTTGTGGATATTGAAGAACCCTTGCATCCCTGGGATAAATCCCACTTGATCATGATGTACAATCCTTTTAATGTATTGTTGGATTTGGTTTGCTAGTATTTTGTTGAGGATTTTTGCATCAATGTTCATCAGTGAAATTGGCCTATAGTTTTCTTTTTTTGTGGTATCTTTGTCTGGTTTTGGTAACAGGGTGATGGTGGCCTCATAGAATGAGTTTGGGAGTATTCCTTCCTCTGCAATTTTTTGGAATAGTTTCAGAAGGAGAGGTGTTAGCTCTTCTCAATGTTTGATAGAATTTGCCTGTGAAGCCATCTGGTCCTGGACTTTTGTTTGTTGGAAGTTTTTTATTCAGTTTCAATTTCAGTTCTTGTGATGGGCCCATTCATCTTTTCTATTTCATGTTGGTTTAGTCTTGGAAGATTGTACTTTTCTAAGAATTTGTCCATTTCTTCAAGGTTTTCCATTTTATTGGTATATAGTTGCATATAGTAGTGTCTTATGATCCTTTGCATTTCTGTGATGTCTGTTGTTACTTTTCCTGTTTCATTTCTAATTTTATGGATTTGAGTCCTCTCTCTTTTTTTCTTGATAAGTCTGGCTAAGGGTTTATCAATGTTGTTGATCTTTTCAAAGAACCAGCTTTTCGCTTCATTGATCTTTTCTATGCTTTTCTTTGTTTCTATTTCATTGATTTCTGCTCTGATCTTTATGATTTCTTTCCTTCTGCTAACTTTAGGTCTTGTCTGTTCTCTCTCAAGCTGCTTTAGATGTAAAGTTACCTTGTTTATTTGAGCTTTTTCTTGTTTTCTGAGGTGGTCTTGTATTGCTATAAACTTCCCTCTTAGAACTGCTTTTGCTGCATCCCATAGGTTTTGGAGTGTAGTATCTTCGTTGTCATTTGCTTCTAGGTATTTTTTAATTTCCTCTTTGATTTCTTCAGTGATCCATTGGTTTTTTAGTAGCATGCTGTTGAGTCTCCATGTGTTCGTATTTTTTGCAGATTTTTTCTTGTTGTTGATTTCCAGTCATATAGCATTGTGGTCGGAAAAGATGCTTGTTATGATTTTAAGTTTCTTAAAGTTACTGAGGTTGGACTTGTAGCCCAGGATGTGATCCATCTTAGAGAATGTTCCATGTGCACTTGAGAAGAATGTGTATTCTGTTGCTTTTGAATGGAATGCCCTATAAATATCTATTAAGTCCATCTGGTTTAATTCATCATTCAGGGCCTGTGTTTCCTTATTGATTTTCTGTCTGGTTGATCTGTATATGGGGTATTAAAGTCCCCCACTATGATTGTGTTATTGTTGACTTGTCCTTTTAAGGTTGTTAGTAGCTGCCTTATATATTGTGGTGAACCTGTGTTGGGTGCATAGATATTTAAAATTATTATATCTTCTTCTTGGATTGATCCTTTGATCATTATGTAATGACCTTCTTTGTCCCTTAAAATATTCTTCATTTTAAAGTCTATTTTGTCTGATATGAGTATTGCTACTCCAGCTTTCTTTTGATCCCCATTTGCATGAAATATTTTCTTCCATCCACTCACTTTCAATTTGTATGTGTCCCTAGAAGTGAAGTGGGTTTCTTGAAGACAGCATATATATGGGTCTTGTTTTTGTATCCATTCAACCAGTCTATGTATTTTGGTTGGGGAGTTTAGTCCATTCACATTTAAGGTAATTATTGATATGTATGTTCTTATAGCCATTTTATTAATTGCTTTGGATTTGTTTTTGTTGTTCTTTTTTCTTTCATTCTTCTTTTGTTCTCTCCTCTTCTGGTTTGATGACTATCTTTAGTATTGCATTTGAGTTGATTTTTCTTTGTTTGTGTATCAATTGTAGATTTTTGGTTTGCAGTTATTCTGAAGTTTTGATATAAGAGTCTATATGTATGTGAGATTGTTTTAAGTTTTTGGTCTCTTAATTGCAGGTTCATCTCCAGTGTCCTGCATTTGTACCCACCTCTTCTCATGATTTCTGACTTTGGTGGTATAATTGTGCATGGATGATTTCGTATCTTTACTGTATATATACCTTTACTGGTGAGCCTTGTCATTTGTGGAATTTGTTTTTCCTATTGCTGTCTTTTCTTTTCTGCCTAGAGAAGTTCCTTTAGTATTTGTTGTAAGGCTGGTTTAGTGTTGCTGAATTCCCTCAACTTTTGCTTATCTGTGAAGGTTTTGATTTCTCCTTCAAATCTGAATGAGAACCTGGCTGGGTAAATAATGTTGGTTGGAGTGTTTTTCCTTTCATCATGTTAAGTGTATCATGCCATTCCCTTCTGGCCTGCAGAGTTTCTGCTGAAGAATCTGCTGATAACCTTATTGGGGTTCCCTTGTATGTTACTTGTTTCTTTTCCCTAGCTGCTTTCAAGATTTTCTCTTTGTCTTTAATTTTGGTCAGTTTGATTAATATGTGTCTCATTGTGTTCCTCCTTGGGTTTATTTTATATGGTACTCGTGCCTCCTGGATTTGAGTGAGTGGTCCTTTCCCATGTTAGGGAAGTTTTCAGCTATTATCTCTTGGAATATTTTTTCTGTCCCCTTCTCTCTCTCTTCTCCTTCTGGCACCCCATAATACAGATGTTGGTGCATTTAACATTGTCCCAGAGTTCCCTGAAACTCTCTTCATTTGTTTTCAATCTTTTTTCTCTTTTCTGTTCTGCATCCGTAATCTCTTCTAATCTGTCCTCCACCTCGCTTATTCATTCTTCTGCCTCCTGTATTCTGCTGTTAGCTGCTTCTAGTGAGTTTTTTATTTCAGTTATTGTATTTTGCATCTCTTCTTGTTTAAGTTTTATATCTTGTATCTCTTTGGTTAGTGTTTCCTGTAAGTTATCCATCTTTGCCTCCAGTTTATTTCCAATGTCTTGCATCATCTTCAGCATCGACAGTCTAAAGTCTTTTTCCTGGAGGCTGTGAATCTCCTCATTGCTTAGCTGATTTTCTGGGGTTTTTTCCTTTCTCCCTCATCTGGGTTATAGTTCTCTGTCTTTTCATTTTTATAGGTTTTTGGTGTGGTGACCTTTTTATAGATAATAAAATTGTAGCCTCTCTTACTTCTGGTGTCTGCCCCCCTTGTGGCTGTCAGTATGGGGGCTTGCTGTAGGTTTCCTGATGGGAGGGACTGATGCCTGCCCTCTGGTAGGTGGAGCTGATTCTAACCCCTCTGGTGGGTGAGGCTTAGTCTCTGGATGGGATTAGAGGCAGCTGTGTGCCTGAGGGGTCTTTAGGCAGCCTGTTTACTGAGGGGCAGGGCTGTGATCCCACCTGGATTGTTGTTTGCCCTGGGGCTTCTCAGCACTGACTGACAGATGGGGCCAGATTTTCCCAAAATGGCCACCTCCAGAGAAAGGTAGCTGCTGAATATTCCCGAGAGCTTTGCTTTCAATGTCCTTCCCTCACAACAAGCCACATTCACCCCTGTTTTCCCAGGATGTCCTCCAAGAACTGCGGTCAGGTTTGACCCAGATTCCTATGGTGACTTTGCTTTGCCCTGGGACCCAGTGCACGTGAAAGTCCATGTGCACCTTTTAAGAATGGGGTCTCCATTTCCCCCAGTCCCGTGGAGCTCCTGTGCACAAGCCCCACTGGCCTTCAATGCCAGATGCTCCAGGGGCTCTTTCTCCCAGTGCCAGATCCCCACATGTGAGAGTTTGATGTGGGGCTCAGAACTCTCACTCCTGTAGGTGAGTCTCTGTGAACCAGTTAGTTTCCAGTCTGTGTGGCTTCCCACCCAGGAGGTATGATGTTGTTTATATCATGAAATCATCTCTCCTACCTCTCGATGTGGCCTCCTCTTTTTCTTTTGGTGTAGGATATCTTTTTTAAGGTTTCTGGTTCATTTGGGTGAAGAATGCTCAGCCTTTAGTTGTGAATTTTGTTGTTTTTAGGAGAGAAGTTGAGCTCCACTCCTTCTATTCCACTATCTTAATCCCCTCAAATAAGCAATTAAAAGAAATAAATTTTCCATTTGGGATTTTGTGGATGATATGTGTTTTTATAGACTTGTTGAAAATATTGCACAAAAGCATTGACTCAGAAAATAAAAATAAACTACATATTAAAATAATCGAAACTCTCCATCATAAGTACTATATGGCATCTTTCTTATGAGTGACAGATGAAACTCCATAGTATATGAATTTTGATACAATTGTAGTTAACGTCATAGATAGTGCCTTTGGGATTCTATACTAAAAACCAAAGAAAAGAAAGCTAAATGGTACAATAAATATTTTCACACTTAATATTAATATATACACATCATTAAATAGTTATACCTATATTTTTGCCAAGTCATCTGTAATTACTAGCCCTAGTTGATTGGTTTTCATTGAAATTTTCTTGTTCAAGGGCAGGTGCTGCATGGTTTTGCTTAGTTATTTGAAGGTGCAGCTTGTAGTACGATCGAATCTTCCCCTGGAACAATATCCATGGTTAAAGATGATCATTGCTTAGTCAGCTATTCAGACTCTTCTGGAAACAGTTGTTATGAGAAGAGGAGTGGGTGGAAGATGAATAGACTCAAAGGAACTCTTTAAGGGAAAGGTTGAAGCAATTTTTCATGGGAAGGGGGAAATAATTACAAAGAAATTCTTTCTGGAAAAGATCAATAACTGGAAAATTACCCTTTGAACTCATTGTCATAGGAAATTTATCTAATAATATTTTTCTCTCCAAAAGACTAATTTTTCAATTGACTCATATTGCCAAGGGCAACTTTTTCACAAACCTAAAAAGAAGTGCATAAACATCACCCCCAAAAAAGTGGAGAAACAATGTTTTTCTTGCTTTTAGAAAAATAAATATACATACCTTATAGGAAAATTTTAAATCAGTTCCACTTACCACATTCATAAATAGTTAAGTTTTGATTTTATGCTATTTGCTTCTATTTATATAAATGAAAGATGAATTAAGGAGATCTGAAGTATAGAAAAACCAAAATGTAGCAAAAAGTCACTATATACTACTTGTATTTAATATTGAAAATCAAGAAATCTATCAGTTCTGTAGTTGTCAGGAGTATATTTTGGACAATTTCTGGCATCTAAAAAAATCTTAGAGAGTTTTTTTTCTTGGTGTTCTTAAATTCAGCCTTATTAAGTTATACTTTGTGTACAATAGCATTTACTCATTTTAACTGTATATTTTGATGAGTATTAAGAAAGGTAAGAAAGGCTTATTTTCAACTTATACTTTGTGTACAATAGCATTTACTCATTTTAACTGTATATTTTGATGAGTATTAAGAAAGGTAAGAAAGGCTTATTTTCAACCACAGCCATGATATAGAACATTTCCATTAAACTGAGGGTTGCTTTATGCCCTTTTCTAGGCAGAAGACTTCCCTCACCCCCAGTTCCTGACAACTACTGATATTTCTGTCACTATGTTTTGTTTTTTGCCTTTTATAGAATCTCATATAAATGAAGTAATGCAACATATTATGGTTTTTGTCCATCTTCTTTCATGTAGCAGGATGCTCTACAGATTTAACTATGTTGTGACTTGTATCAGCAGTTAGAGTATTTAATTGCTGAAAGGTATTCCATTGTATGGATTAACCACAAATTGTTTATCAATTCATTTAGTGGATGTTTGGGTCATTTTCAATACTTTGTAATGAATAAAGCACCTATGAACATTCAAGTGAAAATCTTTTTGTAAACATCTGTTTTCATTTTGCTTACATGAATAATTAAAAGTGGAATTATTGGGTCATATGGTAAGTATATGTTAACTATCAGAAATTGTGTTTTCTCCCAAAGTGGCTAAACTGTTTCACATTTCCACTAGCATTGTCTGAGCATTTCAGTGGCTTCACATTCTCACAATTATTCTGTGGAGTTCTAGATCAGTGAACTATTTTAATTATGAGCCACAGTAAGAGTTTCATTTTACAGTATAGCTCATGATACACATAATTGAAACATTTTTTAAAAAAACAGTACTTTGATTTACTACAAATGAGGCAGTCTGATTTCTATTTTCTATTCTCATATATTTTGCTAAAAATAAAAATGCCTATCTTAACTACTAAGCTAGCTGCACAGCCTACTAATAGTTCAACCTATAATTTTAAAAACATACTTTGGATATAATCTACATACCAACGCAAATATCTAAGTTTAGGTTGTTGGTTTACTTTGTAATAAAACTATAGACATAAAGTTTAGTACATACAATTTTCTCTACAAGGGATCAGTTGCTTGAGTTGAGATGGGAAAGCTAGCTAAAGGATTAATTTGGGTTTGGGGTTTTTCCAAATAGATCAGAATGACAAAAACAAAGCAGGAAATTGACAAAAGGTCATGGGAATCAAGACTGGATGTGGTAGAAATTTTTTGTGGCAACAAGCCTGTACCAGAAGATGGACACATCGGCTTCAGTGTGGAGTTTTAGAGTCATCACCCTCAGCCACCAAAGTGACTACGTTTTCCCTTTACCTTTTCAAACTATTTTGTATCAGTCAATAAGAGGGAAGGTTTGGGCAAAAAAATATTATTAGTAATGGTTAAATGTTCATTTGGAAAGAAGACTGAAATTATTATCTAAATCTATTAGGTTTAATATTTTACTCATTTACACATTGCCTTTCATCTATTTTCGTGCTTGTTCAGGAATCAGCTATAGCAAAATGATTGATGATTTAAATTTGAGATATTAAATGAGGTTATACTAGAATGATATTCAGTTTAAATATAATGGAGTCATGAATGGTAAAAAAAAAAAAAGAAAATTATTTCTTTTTCTGGGTAACTCGCATATTTTTGTTTCTTTTTTTTTTTACAACTTTACACTGACCTTTGCTTTTCCTCTTAAAATTCATCAGTTTTGTCCCTTCTATCAGTGAGTATTCAGCTGAGAACTGAGTTTTTTAAGGTCTGATATTAGAGGAAACTGTGTGAAGTTGCAGATATCATTAGTAGATTGATTCAACATTTCAGATTAGCAAAGGAACATGGTCCAAGGTCACTGAATAAATTACACTGTATCAAAAAAATGAAAATTACACCCTGACATAGTATGATTTTAATAAAAAATGAAAATGGGATTTATGACCCCCTTTCTTCAGGCTACTAATGTTCATTGCCAAAAGATGAATCCCTTCTGTGACATTAAATGTGAGATAGGCCACAGAAAATGTTGTGGACTAATTCACTTGCCAAGAAGAGAGACAAAGTGTATATATGCATATGTTTTTATATTCATCTGCTATCATCGTGAAGCCAAATATGTTTAAGGCAAACAAATCAGGCCAAATAAGATCATATTTTTCCCAGTGCAAAAAAAAAAAAAATGGAAATCTAATGAATACATGAGATGCAGGTCTTACAGAGTTAATAGAAAGAAAGTAACAATCCTGCTTGTAATGAAGTGACAACCATTTGAATTGTACCATTGAAAAATAATTGAACATAACCCTTCTAGGAATCAATGATAGGCGACTGTCACTCTGGAGTGACATGTTGTACTGAGTCTTTCATAAGATACCTCTAAATACAACACTAATGAACACTTCATTAACAACTCATAGAATCAAGTAAAGGAATATGAAAAGTATAATTTAAAGATGGAACAAATATAAGGGCCCTGTAACACAAAGTAAGTTTGAGTCAGTACATATACCCTGATTAAATATGAGAAATCAGTTAAAACCAGTAAGATTAACTTCATATAGTACAAATGTAAAGTATGCTGGTGATGGCAGAAATTTAACAGATGCCCTCATTTAGAATGGTAAAAACTGAGATTCTGTAAGATGGTTGGATACATAGACTAATGAAGCTATTAGAAGATAACGTTTTTCTAAATATGTCATGAACAAATATCTTTTCCAACAGATAGTATTTTAATTTTTTCTTAAAGAGAAAGCAATGAACTTATCTACAGAACAGAAACAAACTCATGGGACATACAGAACAGACTTGTGGTTGCCAAAGAGGAATGGGAGGGAGTGTGATGGACTGGGAGTTTGGGGTTAGTAGATGCAAACTATTGCATTTGGAATGGATAAGCAATGAGATCCTGCTGCATAGCACGGGGAACTATATCCAGTCACTTGTGACGAAACATGATGGAAGCTAATATGAAAAAAGGGAGTTCCCATTGTGGTGTGGTAGAACCAAATCTGACTAGGATCCATGAGGATGTAGGTTCGATCCCTGGCCTCACTCAGTGGGTTAAGGATCCAGCATTGCCATGAGTTGTGGTGTAGTTCGCAGACGTGGCTCAAATCTGGCATTGCTGTGGCTGTGGTATAGGCCAGCTCCGATTCAACCCTTAGCCTGGGAACCTCCATATGCTGTGGGTGTGGCCCTAAAAAAGAAAAAAAAAAGAAAGAAAAAAGAATGTATATATACATATGTAATATGTGTATAACTGGGTCACTTCGCTGTACAGCAGAAATTGACAGAATGTTGTAAATCAACTATAATAATTTTTTTAGGTGAAAACATTATGAACTCTAAAATGTCAGGATGCTATTTATCAATTGTTTCATTAAAACTTTTACTGACAAGATAGAACATTGTGTAGCATAATTAACAAAGTTCTCTCTACTGAAGCTCCCTTTGTGTTTAGAAGATAGCCTTTCTTAATACAGCATTTGCTTGGTACTGCTCCATCGTTATCCCTCCTGTTCAGACTGTCTCTTTTTACTGCCAACCACTTGGACCTTCCATCTACACCTCTGCCTCCATCTCCTATATTTTTATTTTCTGTCTCAATCTTCTGTTTCTATATTTTGTTCAAATATTTCACTTGTAAGATATTAAAAATGTCCATTCTGCCTATGCAGTGTCTTTTCCTCAAAGCTTGTCTGGCTATAGTTTAGTCTTTCACAGTTTGAACCCTTTTTGCCAAAACAATTTATTTCCCCACTCATGTCCAATACATACTGTCTACTCTAGTTAGGCCAGCTTAATGTTTATTTCAACCTGTGCCTTAGTCATGGTGGTATTTACTGCTAATGCAATAATACTTGAATTTCAAACCAAGGTTTACTCTTAATCATTTGATAGCCAATGATTGGCCCTCAAACATAAGTCCTTTCTTTCTTTATTTTGAGTAAATTATACCTATTTACATAGATATATATTTCTTTAATTTTCATCTTACTTAGAGTTACTACAAAATGGTTGACTATTTAAAATTACTGTAATCTGAATTCCTGAACAAAAATGAGAAACTTACTGTAGTTTGCTAGGAATAATTATGTATTATTTTACTGCTGTTTTATTTCATGATTTTATTAAGAATGCTACATATGTCAACATTGTGAAGTTTTTACTTCATATGTAACAGGGTGAGAATGCTCAGAATGTTATAGCTGGATTTGGTGGTGGTTGTTATAGGTATAACTTCAATGTTATTTTCTCATGGTTTCCATTTTCAGTTGCAGAAATTTTTGCTTTTACCTGTAAATCAGTGTTAATTTAGCTCCATCATGCTTAATTTAGCTTGTTGTGAATAGATTAATTAACCATATAGTATAGAGTGATCTATTTTGGTATCATCAAAAATGTTGGCTTATAATTATTACTAAACTTTAAAACATTATATGAGTTGCAGTTAAATTATTAATCTATATACCCCAGTTTTCAAGTCAAGTGCATACAAAATTTTTAACTTGTACATTGATACATAACTATTTTTTCCCACAAAAGTGTTAGCAGACTGAGTAGGTCTTTTGCCCTGACTAAAAAATGATTTTAGGAGCATTAATTCAAAAGATCTAATCAGGTGTGACTTGTTTAATAGCTCCTTCTGCCCCAAGGCTTGTTCAGAACTCTTATAAAGTGTATGTTTGGATCCAAGAATCTCTTCAGGCTAGAACTTGTTCTGCCTTTCATTTCAATTCTAGTTCTTAATATTTAAATGTCTTTTGGGGTTTAATGAAGGCAATAGAGCACACTAGCGAAAGCAATATCTTTGGTGGCTAATCTAGATTTGACATTCATCTTTTCTATTGTCAACTATAATATTAAGTACATTACTTAAGTTCCATAAACTTCAGTTTTCTCATCTCTAGTATGGGATATTGTTTACCTGGATGATCATTTGGGAGAACTAAAGGAAGCAATGTCTAGCATAAAGTGAATCCTCAATAAATGTTGCCACTGGTATGCTTTCCTATGGAGGCTACATTGCCTGGGACCAAATATTCAGTTCCCCTTTGTTCTTGCATTAGTAAAACTGATCTGGATTGTAGTCTCAGAAACCTAGTTAAACAAGAGTGACAATGTATTATAAGTATGCAACAATCTTTCACTCAGTAGGAAAATATCCTCTGATGAAAAAAAAAAGATGAACCCACAAATTTGATGGCTCTTGATTTTCTTTCCTTATCTTTCATTTTTTGCTTCATTATTTGCATCTATTTCATTATTCTTCATGATTTCAGGCTGCCTTTCTCTGCTTCTGAGTCCACAGAGTGAGCTTGGAGTTTTCAGCTCCCAGTCTGATCAACCAGACAAAGAAAGATGACATACAAGCCCCATTCAGAATAGCCATGTGGTCCAAGCAGAGAAAGAGATGATTGTCTTAGCTTAAATATTGGACCCACTTAAATCTATCATATTTGGTAGAAAGTAGTGTCATATGGACATGACTGATTCTGTTGTGACTGTATATATGGGACGTTTCCTCCAAATGGAGACTTTTCCAGAAAGGGGAAATCATGAAGGCTAGTTATATGACTTAATAGATATTATTTATTGTTATCAATACTTGCTCAACCTTAATTCCCAAGCATCAACCATAGGTACAAAAACCCATCTCTATCTAGGAGGAGAGGTTAGACATTAAGTTATTCCCCTTTTCTCACCTCTCCAAATTCTATCCTTTATTATGTTCCAGCTCACTTTGTGATCTCCTCTACTCACACTTTAAAATTATTTATTGTCTTATATCTTTTCAAAAATCTCTGAATATAGAAGTAGGTTAATGGAGTTCAACAGACGAAGTGTAATACTAATTTTCCCTCTTATAATTTCAAGTCATTGGGTTATTTTCTTTCTATTGGATTATCTATGTCATAATGATATACAAGAAGCATTTTATGCATTCTCTATATTGAGTCTGGAGTGATTTAAATAAACAACCACAAAATTCATTGACATTCCTCCTCTCTTGAGGTGCAATCTTTGTTTTCTGCCCTTGATTCTTAGTGAGCTTGTACTTGGTTGGATCAATACAATAGGGTAAAGATAATTCTATGTAACTTCTGAGGATAGGTTATAAATAATGATATAGCGTCCACTTTGCTTGTTGGAACAATTGCGCTGAAGCCCTGAGCCCCCTTATAAGAAGTTTTGCTGTCTTGATCATGCTATAGAAGACACTTCTAAGCATGGAGAGGCCACAAGTCACTCTCTGTGTTTTAGTTTTCCCAACCATGGTCCCAGACTTTGAGTATAAGGAACAAGCCTTTCTTACTACCTCACTTCTAAATTTTTAGCAGCCAATACATTAATATATTAAAGTGGTTATTTTATGCAATTTAATTATGGAGTAATTTGTTACACAGCAATAGGAATTGCAACAATGTCCCTTGCCAGTTACATTAACTCTGATTTCTTAGCTTGCCTTTTTGTTCTGTTTTCTTCCTTTTCTCTCCCCTTTCATCTATTAAGTTATATTTGACATACAACACTGTATAAGTTTAAAGTGTACAACATTGTGATTTGATACATTTGTATTGCAATTTGATTGTCATCCTGTCATTAACTAACACCTCCAACACCTTTTAATTCTCTTAATGGTGGCTCTTGATGAAAAGAAGTCCAGTTTTCAATCTTATTCTTCATGATGGGTGCTATGGTTCTATTTGATAAATGCTTTCCTACAGAAGAGTTAAGTAGATATTTTCTTACATTAACGTTTGGAAGATTTACTATTTTACTTTTTTAAAATCTGGAATCCAAATGAAATTATTTTTTATATGATGTAAGGGTCAAGATTCACATTTTTTTTTCCTTATGGATATCCAGTATAGGACCCAATACCATTTGTTGCAAAAGTAATCTTTTCTTCATCTGTGTTTGGGTTTATTTTTGGATTATCTCTTTTCTGTCATTGGTTTACTCATTTTTCATTACACACTACCATGTTTTAATTATTGTGTCTTTGTACGTTTTTATGTGTGATCACATTGGTTCTTTGACTTTTTTTTGGAAATATTATAATTCTTAACTATTTGAGGGCCTTATCATTTCTTGTAAAATTTTAAATCAGATTTTCAGTTTACACACGCACAAACACACACATGTTAGAATTTTTATTACAGTTGTTTTGAACCTATGGATCAATTTTGAAAAAATTTACATCTTTACCACATTGAACTTTCCAATTCATAAATAAGATTTATTTTTTATTGAAATATTTTTTAGTTTCTTTCAAAAATTATATAGTTTTTATGTGTATAATTATGTAACTTTTGTAGGGTTATGCCTTGATATTTGACTTTTATATTTTAATGGGTATATTTTTATTTTGAGATATCTTTTTTTGTATGTGTATGTGCATTTATTGATCTTGAACATAGTGACCTTGCTAAATTTGTATATTTAAGGTAGTATTTACAAAGATTTCTTTGGATTTTCTTCACACACAATTATACTGTCTAAAAATCATGAAAGTTTTATTGCTTCCTTTCTAATTCTTTTTTAAAGTTCATTGTTTTTTAGCCCTGAGTAGGACTTTTATTCCTATGTATAATATAAATAGTGATAGCTAGAATCCTTTCTTGTTCCCAAACTTGGGGTGAAGGGTTAATATTTCAGTATAAAGTACAATAATTACCTTATGTTTGTTTTTTGGATATACTTTATCATATTAAGTAATTTTCCTTTATTCTGTAGTTTGTGAAGTATTGTTTGTATGTTGGTTTGCTTAATCATGAATGAAGTAGATTTTTATTACATGCTTTTAGTCCCTCCCTGTTGACAATTATGTGATCTTCCGCTTTGTTTTGTTAATATTTTCAATTATAATAATTGGTTCTCAAATGTTAAACTAACTTCACATTCCCATAATAAATGAGATTTGGTTGTAATGTATTATTCTTTTCAAATATTGCTGGGTTTTATTTGCTTTCTTTTTATTTTCATCTATGTATATGTGAGAATTTGACTTATAATTTTATTTTCTTAAACTAGCCTTCTCAGATATCAACTCTCCTACCTATATATTATCTATACAAATCATACATATATAAATATATATATATACATATATATATAAATAAATTGGTATATATACACCTTACATAATTTCTTTTTTTTAAATGGCTGCACCTGAGGCAAATCAAAGTTCCCAGGCCAGGGACTGAACACTTTAACTCACTGCATTGGGCTGGGGATTAAACCTGCACCCCTCTGCAGCTACCTAAGCTACTACAGATTCTTAATCCACTGTGCCACAGCAGGAATCCCTAAACTTTTCTATATGAAAACTATACACATACTTTATTTTTTCATATATTTATCATATTTGGGGAATATGATGTCAGAGTTATGCCACCTTTACAAAACAAGTTAGGGAGTTTCTGCTGTGGTGCAGTGGGTTAAGAATCCAGCTGCAGTGGCTCAGGTTGCTGTGGAGATGTGAATTTGATCCCTGGCCAGATTCAGTGGATCCAGTGTTGCTGCAGCTGTAGCATAGATTGTAGGTGCATGTTGGATTCAATCTCTTGCCCAGAAACATCCATATGCTGTGAGCGTGGTCATGAAAAAGGCAAAAATGGGAGTTCCTGTTGTGACTCAGTGGTTGACGAACCCGACTGGTATCCATGAAGATGCAGGTTTGATCCCTAACCTTGCTCAGTGGGTTAAGAATCTGGCATTGCCATGTGCTGTGGTGCAGATCACAGACGTGGCTTGGATCCCACATTGCTGTGCCATAGGCTGGCAGCTGCAGCTCCATTTCAACCCCTAGCGTGGGAATCTCCATATGCTGCAGATACAGACCTAAAAAAGCAAAAAGAAAAAAAAGGCAAAAGTGCTCCAAAGCAAGTTAGGCAATTTTTCTTTTTTTTATGATGAAGATGTTGGGGCCTGGGGCTTATTAGTAGAAAAGCATTTGTTTGTTTTTTACTGTATAGAATAAAGTATAATTGTGTAGGTTATGTGAAGTTTTCAGTATCAGAACATAATATATACAGAAATATTTCAGATTTTCTAATTTATAAAAAATTTTTGAAGTATAGTTGATTTGCAAAATCGTGTTAGTTTCAGGTGTATAGCAAAGTTATTGAAGTATTTTTTCAGATTATATTCCATTATAAGTTATTATAAGATATTGAATATAATTCCCTGTGCTATACATTAAATCTTTTTGCTTATCTAATTTGATTAATTAATTAATTTTTTTCCATTATACAGCATGGGGAGCAAGTTACACATACATGTATACATAATTTTTCCTCCCATTGTCATGTTGTGACTTAAGTATCTAGACATAGTTCTCAGTGCTACACAGCAGGATCTCATTGTAAATCCATTCCAAGAGCAATAGTTTGCATCCGTTAACCCCAAGCTCCCGATTCCTCCCACTTCCTCCCTCTCCCCCTAGGCAGCCACAAATCTATTCTCTAAGTCCATGATTTTCTTTTCTGTGGAAAGGTTCATTTGTGCTATATATTAGATTGCAGATATAAGTGATATCATATGGTATTTGTCTTTCTCTTTCTGACTTACTTCACTCAGTGTGAGAATCTCTAGTTCCATCCATGTTGCTGCAAATGGCATTATGTCGTTCTTTTTATGGCTGAGTAGTATTCCATTGTGTATATATACCACATCTTCCTAATCCAGTCATCTGTTGATGGACATTTGGGTTGTTTCCATGTCTTGGCTATTGTGAATAGCTCTGCAATGAACATGCAGGTGCATGTGTCTTTTTAAAGGAAAGTTTTGTCCAGATATATGCCCAAGAGGGGGACTGCTGGGTCATATGGTAGTTCTATGTATAGATTTCTAAGGTACCTCATACTGTTCTCCACAGTGGTTGTACCAGCTTACATTCCCACCAACAGTGCAGGAGGGTTCCCTTTTCTCCATAACCCCTCCCACACTTGTTATTTGTGACCTTATTAATGATGGCCATTCTGACTGGTGTGAGGTGGTATCTCATGGTAGTTTTGATTTGCATTTCTCTAATAATCAGGGACATTGAGCATTTTTTCATGTGCTTATTGGCCATCTGTATATATTCCTTGGAGAGATGTCTATTTAGGTCTTTTGCCCATTTTTCCATTGGGTGGTTGGCTTTTTTGCTGTTGAGTTGTGTAAGTTGCTTATATATTCTAGAGATTAAGCCCTTGTTGCTTGCATCATTTGAAACTATTTTCTCCCATTCTCTAAGTTGTCTTTTTGTTTTCTTTTTGGTTTCCTTTGCTGTGCAAAAGCTTGTCAGTTTGATTAGGTCCCATGGGTTTATTTTTGCTCTTATTTCTGTTGCTTTGGGAGGCTGACCTGAGAAAATATTCATAAGGTTGATGTCAGAGAATGTTTTGCCTATGATACAGTAGTTTACATTTGTTAATCTCATATTCCTAATTTGTCCTTTTCCCACTCTTTACTTTAGTAAACATAAGTTTGTTTTCTCTATTTGTGAGTCTCTTTCTATTGTGTGTGTATATATATATATATATATATATATATACACATATATATTCATTTGTATTAGTTTTAGATTCCACATATAAATGATATCATATAATATTTATCATTGACAATTCACTAAGTATAATATTCTTTAGGTCCATCCATGTTACTGCAAATAGTAGTATTTTATGTTTATGGCTGTGTAATATACCATTGTATACACATACTACATTCTCTTCAGTCAATCTTCTGTTAATAGGCACTTGGGTTGCTTTCATGTCTTGGTTATTTTAAATAGTGCTTCTGTGAATGTTGGGGTTCATGTATCTTTTTGATTTAGGAATTTTTCTTTTTTCCAGATAAATACCCAGGAGTGGGCTTCCTGGATCATACAGTAGCTCTATTTTTAAGGGACCTCCATTATATTCTTCATAGTGGCTGGACCAATTTACATTTCCAACAGCATGAGAGGACACCCTTTTCTCCACACCCTCTCCAGCATTTATTTTTTGTAGACATTTTGATGATGACCATTGTGACTGGTGTGAGGTGGTACCTCATTGTAGTTTTGATTTGCATTTCTCTGATAATTAGCAATGATGAGCATCTTTTCATGTGCCTATTGGCTATCTGTATATCTTCTCTGGAAAAATGTCTATTAAGGTATTCTGCCCATTTTTTTTTTTTGATTGGGTTGTTTTTTCAATATTGAATTGGATGAGTTCAATATTGTTGGTATATTTTTGTTTATTAACCCTTTGTTAGTTACATCATTTGCAAATATTTTCTCCTATTCCAGAAGATTTTTTTATGGTTTCTTTTGCTGTGCAAAAGCTTGTAATTTTGATTAGGTCTCATTCATTTATTTTTGCTTTTATTTCTTTTGCCTTGGGAGATAGACCTAAGAAAATATTGCTATGATTTATGTCCAAAAATGTTTTACCTGTGTTCTCTTCTAGGAGTTTGATGGTATCATGTCTTATATTTAGGTCTTTAAGCCTTTTTAAATTTATTTCTCTGTATGGTATAAGGGAGTGTTCTAATATCATTGATTTACATGTAGCTCTTCGGCTTTCCCAGCACCACTTACTGAAAAAACTGTTTTTTCTCTACTGTGTAGTCTTGCCTTCTTTGTCATAGATTCATTGACCATAGGTGTGTAGTTTATTTCTGGGCTTTCTATTATGGTTTATTGAGCTATATATCTGTTTTTGTGCCAATATCATGCTGTTTTGATTATTGTAGCTTTGAGGTATAATCTGAGGTCTGGAAGGGTTATGCCTCCAACTTGTTCTTTTTCTTCAGGATTGCTTTGGCAATTCTGGGCCTTTGGGTTCCATATCAATTTTAGGATTAGTTGTTCTAGTTCTGTGAAAAAATGTTATGGGTATTCTAATCAGGATCACATTATATCTGTTGATTGCTTTGGGTAGTATAGCTATTTAACAATATTAATTATTCTAATTCAAGAGCATGAAATATCTTTCCATTTCTTTGAATCATCTTCAGTTTTCTTTATGAATGTTTTATTGTTCTTAGTGAATAGGACTTTTCACCACCTGGTTGAATTTATTCCTAGTTTTTTTTTTTAAAGACAATTTTAAATGTGATTTTTTAAACTTTCTCTTTCTAATATTTCATTGCTCATGTAAAGAAACACAACATATTTCTGTATATTAATCTTGTATCCTGCTACCTTGCTAAATTCATTTATTAGTTCTAATAGTTTTTGTGTGAAGTCTTTAGAGTTTTCTATATAGAGTATCATGTCATCTGCAATGGCAATTTCACCTCTTCCTTTCCTATTTGGCTAACTTTTCTTTTCTTCATCTGATTGCTGTTGCTAGGACTTCCAATATTATGTTTAAGAGAAGTGGTGAGAGTGGGCATCCTTGTTGCTAAATTTAGCAGTTTTCCACTGTTGAATATTATATTCCCTATGCTTTTTCATTGTGTGTGTGGTTTTTTTGTTTGTTTTATTTTTTGTGTTTTTTGTTTGTTTGTTTGTTTGTTGCTTTTTAGGGCCACACCTGCAGAGTTCACAGGTTAGGGGTTGAATCGGAGCTGTAGCTGCCAGCCTATGCCAGAGCTACAACAATGTGGGATCTGAGCTGTGTCTGTTACCTATACCACAACTATCAGCAATGCCAGATTCTTAACCCACTGAGCAAAGCCAGGGATTGAACCTGCGTCTTCATAGATACTAGCCAGGTTCATAACCCACTGAACCACAACAGGAACTCCTTTGGCTGTGGATTTTATGTAAATTACTTTTATTACATTGGGACATTCTCTCTATACCCACTTTGCTCAAAGTTTTTATCTTGAATGGATGTTGAATTTTATCCAATGCTTTTTCTGTGTCTACTGAGATGATCAAATGCTTTTTGTTTTTCCTCTTATGTAATGTATATCACATTGATTGATTTGCATATGATAAACCATCCTTGTAAACCTGGACTAAACCCAATTTAGTCACAGTATAGATCCTTTTTATGTATTTTTGGATTCAGTGTGTCTACTATTTGGTGAGAATTTTTTAATCTATATTCATCAAAGATATTTGTCTATAATTTTTTTATTATCTTTGTCAGGTTTTAGTATTAGGCTGATGGTGGCTTCATAGAATGAATTTGGGAGTGTTCCTTCCTCTTTAATTTTTTGGAATAGTTTGAGAAGGGTAGGTATAAGTTCTTGATATGTTTGGTAGAATTCTCCAGTGAAGCAGTCCCCTCTTGGACTTCTATTTGCAGGGAGTTTTTTTAATTGCAGATTCTATTTCACTTTTAGTGATCTGTCTGTTCAAATCAATTGTTTCTTCTTGACTCAGTTTTGGCAGCTGTATGTTTCTAGAAATTTGTCCATTTCTTTATGTTATCCAATTTGTTGGCATGTAACTGTTCATAGTATTCTCTTGTGATTTTTTGTATTTTATGTGGTATCAGTTGTTATTCCTCCTCTTGCTTATTTTGGGTCTTGTCTTTTCTTCTTGGAGAGCCTGACTAGAGGTTTGTCAATTATTTTTATCTTTAAAAAAAACAACCTGGATCATGGTTTTATTGATTTTTTTGTATTGTTTTTAATTTATATTTTATTCATTTCCTCTCTCGTCTTTATTATTAACTTATTTCTTCTGACCTTTGAGGTTTTTTCCCTAATTATTTTACATAGTAGATTAGGTTGATTATTTATGATTTTTCTTGAGGAGTTCCCTTCGTGACTCAGTGGTTAACAAACCTGACTTGGGTACATGAGGATGCGGGTTCAATCCCTGGCCATGCTTAGTAGGTTAAGGATCTGGTGTTGCCATGAGCTGTGGTATGGATCACAGAGGCAGCTTGGATTCTGCATTGCTGTGGCTGTGGGCCAGCAGCTGTAGCTCCAATTTGACCCCTAGCCTGGGAACTTCCATAAGCCGCAGGTGTGTCCCTAAAAAGCAAAAAAAAAACAACAAAAAATTCTTGAATTTCCCTTTTAGAAGTGCTTTGCTGATTTCAGTATATTTTGTAAGGTTGTGTTTTCATTTTTGTTTATCTCAAGGTATCTTCTGATTCTTTGATTTCATCAGTGACCCATTGGTCTTTTGGTCTTTTATAGAATGTTGTTTATTTTCCATGTGTTCATTTTCCCAATTTTTCTTTCTGTGGTTGATTCCAGTTACATACTATGGTGTTCAGAAAAGATGTTGAGATAATTTCTCTCCTCTAAAATTGTTGAAGCTTGTTTTATGACATCGTATGTGGTCTATCCTAATTTTTCTATATTTCATATAGATTTTTTTTTAGAAATTTTACTTAATTTTTACAATAGGCCTAAAATAAAATGGAAGAATGCCCACAATGCACATAGAATAAAAGACAAACGTCTATTTTCTGTGTTATAAAGCAGTTCTTTTCCCCTTTAGATGATATTTAATATGTATTGAATGCAATGAAATGTGTTTAACTTTTATAAGATCCTCAGTCATGTGTTTCCTTTGCAAGACTATTTATAACTATTTTCTCCCTATCTTAAATGATATACATAGATAGAAAATACATTATATTCTCCCACAAAACAGATGTTGTTGATTTCTTTTTCAACAATTTAATCTATTAGTCTATGAAATTGTTTCCTACAGTTGTCTTTTTCCTTTTCATATTCCAGGTAATTTTTTTCCAAATCAACCAAAGTCCATACTTTAACAGGTTTCCTCAGTTTTTTCCTAATTTTTTCTTCCTGTTCCATGGTTTTATTCATGGTACCACATGACATTTAGTGATCATGGTTCCTTAAGCTATTCTTATTTATGACAGATTTTATTTGTTTTGTTTTATTTTTACTTTCCTGGACTGTGATGATTTTGATGGTTTTGAACAATATAGTTTAGGTATTTTGGAGAATATCTCTTAAGTGAGAATTTTTTTAAATGATTTTCCCATGTTTATACTAAGATAATATGTCTTGTGGAGGAAAACCATAGAAATTGCCATCCTCATTACATTATATGAAAGATACATACTATCAATATGACTTATCACTGTTGATGTTAACCTTGACCACCTGGCTCAAGGTAGTTTTGTTAGGCATCTCTTTGGTAAAGCTGCTCTTTTTTCCCCAACTACTATACTTTTTGATAGAAGTCACTACATGCAGCCCATACTGAAATATTAAGTTAAAGTATTTCACCCCTTAAGTGTGAATTGTCTACATACATTGGAATGTGATTTTTCTATTCTCCCATTTATTTATTTAATCAATCATTTATTTATATCAGCATGATCTCATGCATATTTATTTTTTACTTGTGATTATAATATAGTAATATTTTATTTGTTGCACGAATTTTTTCAGATTTGACTATTGGGAACTCTTTCAGTTGGATCCACTATCCCTTTGACATACTAAGAAACATAGGTTTTTGTTTTTCATTTGTTTGTTGATTTGTATTCTGAACATTTTCTTATTTTCTTGTGCCAAAACATGGTCCAGGCTCATCTTGGATATTTTCTGTACTTTTCCTAAAATCAGCTATCTTTCCAAGGAATCTTGCTTTTTTTTTTTTAATTGGAGAATGGTGTTAGTAGCTATGATCTGGGTGCTAGGTGTGCTTTCCTGCATAATTTTTGATGTTAGTTTTCCTAATTAATTTACATTTTTTCATATTATGAAATTATTGGAGCACTGATTTATAATATGTTTGTATAACATCTGCATGATCTGTAGTGATGTCACTTTTATTATTTGATATAGGTTATTTGTGCATTCTTTGTTTTTCCTTAAATAACTTTGAGAAGAGTATATAAATATTATTCTTTTTGAAGAAAAAACTACTGGCTTTGTTGGGCCCATTTATTATGTCTGTTTTCTATTTTTTCTTAAATTTTGGTTCCTTATTATTATATTCTCCCTATTTATGTTATTGAATCTAGTCCAGCTGCTAGACTTGAGAGAGGCAATATTGCTAGAAAAGAAATTTGATTTTAATCAGGATGCTGGCAATCTGGGGAGATGGTGGACTCAGTTTCTCCCCAAAACTACCTCTGAAGATTCTACTTGGCCAGGAAAATTTTGAAAGGGAAAAATAAAAATAATCTCTGTTAATCATTGAGAGGGGGTCAGAATTGTTACCATTCCCCAGTGTGCAGCCTTGTATGCAGCTTGTGTGCAGGCTTGTTGAGTTCTAATGATCTTTTTTTAGAAGCGATCTTGTTCACATAGTTTATTTGTGAGATTACTGAAGGAAAAGCTAGGGAAGAGATCTGACCAACTGTTATTTACTTATTTTTCATTTCTACTTCTTTGATCTATGAAAAGAATTAACAAGTTAGGTTAGGTATTGTGTGATGAAAATATTTGAAAGTTGTGCTAGGACCAGAGATGAATAGAGAATGGGGGTGCTTGGTTTAAGATTGGTGGTAAGACAAAGAAGCCCCGTGCAGAGAGTGCTTTCTTGCCAAAACCTGCTTACATTGTTTGGACTTAGTTATTCTTTCTAAATAACTTTTTGAAATGGATTAGTACAAAATTAGTATTAATTTTTCCATTTCTAATGATTGAAACTTAAGTCTCTCTGTGCAGAACTTTAGCTATATTTCACAAATTTCAATATGTTTAACTTTCATTATTTTTTAGTTAAAATGTTCTATAATTCCCACTATAGTTTATTGATCAACGGGTTATTTAGAAATGCAATGATGGAGTTCCCGTCGTGGCGCAGTGGTTAACGAATCTGACTAGGAACCATGAGGTTGTGGGTTCAGTCCCTGCCCTTGCTCAGTGGGTTAACGATCCGGCGTTGCTGTGAGCTGTGGTGTAGGTTGCAGACGCGGCTCGGATCCCGCGTTGCTGCGGCTCTGGTGTAGGCCGGTGGCTACAGCTCCGATTCAACCCCTAGCCTGGGAACCTCCATATGCCGTGGGAGAGGCCCAAGAAATAGCAACAACAACAACAACAACAAAAAGACAAAAAGACAAAAAAAAAAGAAATGCAATGATAAACATCCATACATATGAGGATTTCCTTGTTATTTTTTTGTTTATTTGTAGCTTAAGTTCACTATAATCAGATAATTGTCTATGATTTCAGTAATTTGATATTTGGGTATTTTAGACTATTTGCTTTATATCCTAGGATATGGTCAATTGTGGTTAATATTACATATACATATGCAAATATGTATTGTACAGTTGTTTTATGCAGTGCTCTATATATATGAATCAGATAAAGTTTGTTAATTGAAGTAACACAGACAAAATAGCTTTAGAAAATTAGGTATATTAAATCAGATATATAGCAACACCACTTGTTTTCCTACATTTTTAGAACATATAACTTTTACTTATAGAAAACTTAAAAAAAAATTCTAGTCTTGCTATGGGAATTTGGCAAATGATACTAAGGCAATAACATTGGTCATTGCTCTGGGAGGCCCAAACAAAGTGAGCCAACATCTTTTTTTTTTTTTAAATCTCCACACCCCTTTCTTTCCCTGCCCCTATTCTCATGATTACCAAGAATTATTTTTTTGAGTATATATATTAGGCTGACCATTATATGAACCAATTATAGTGGTTTCACCACATGCCCTCTTAGAGTTTACAAGCTAAATAGCACATTTAAAAATTTTGCCGGCACCCATAGTATATGGAAGTTCTCAGGCCAGGGATTGAATCTGAGCTGTACCTGCAGCCAAATCACAGCTATGGCAATGCTGAATCCTTAACCCACTGCACCAGGCCAAGGGTCGAACCTCTACCATTGCAAAGACAGCACTGGAGCCTTAATCCTCTATACCACGGCAGGAACTCTCCAAATAGCACATTTTAAATATTCTTATATTTTATGTAGGTTGAGGGTCTATATGTAATTCAGATGTAAATTCAAAGTGTATTGTTACTTGCTGATATATAAAGTGCTATTAGGGCCATTAAAAAAAGGAATGGAAGAAATGTAATAATAAAAAGGATGTATATAAAGTAACATATTCACAGCATGAGATAAAGTTTGGAAGTATGCAAAGGTAGGGGGCTGAATACACTTACAGAAAAATAGATTAAGTAAGTTACCTTAAAATTGAGTTCAAAGACTGGGGAATCCAGAGCAACCTCAGATAATGACCACCTGGGGGAGGAAGAGCATAGGGATGGAACAATGTCAATAAAGACAAAGCAAGTGAGAGTGATGTGTAAGGGCCATACGAAGGAGTTAGAATCATGAATTAGGAAAAGAAGGAAAAGTGTGAAAAGGGTTGCCACAATTTGAGTGATCGGTAAGTGGTACTTAAGCCTGTGATTTTCTGAATAATGACTAAATTCAAGGAAAATTGTATAGAAAGGAAAAGAAGAATTTGCCTTTCTCCTCAGGTTATTTCCTGTTTTGTTTTCTGTCTATTGATCTTTCACTTGAAGAACTTGAAGCAAAAATGTTTCTTTTGAAAACACACACAGTGTGTGAAAGAGAACTATAGTCAAGAAGGAGGGAAGAAAATATACATGCTTTATATATGCCCCTAACAGTGTTCAAAAGCAATTTATTCATTCAACTGCAAGACTAGAGAACAATTTATGACTTTAAAAACTCAAACAGCTGGAAGAGACAGCATGAATGAATGTGTTGATACATCCTGAGCTTCTAATTAATGAGTGATTCAGGTATTTCAGGAATATGAAGTGGTGTTTCCAGTGGTTGTTCTAAGAGAATTATTTTTCATGAAATCTCAATATTATAATGTTTAAATAATCTGACTTTCCTTTTTACATACTTATGATTTTACCCTCTACATCTATATGCTATAATCAATAATTTGGCAGATGGGATTTTTGGTCTTTAAGATAAGTTTCTGTGTTGAAATTTTGAGGTGTGTGTTGTGAGGGTGGGTGTATGTGCACTTTTGTGCACTTTCCTATCCAGCTGGGGAGCTATAGCCATGGCATTTTTATTTTCTTGTTTTGCAATGCTGTCCTTATGCAGGCAAAAGGCTGATGACTTTTATACTATTCTTGTTTTCAGTTAATTAGAAAAATCCCCCCCACTCTGTCCATAACAATGTTTCTCTCTTATTCCCTGGAAATTAATGGTGGCAGATTAGCAAACACAGATGACACTGCAGCAGGGATGCCAGATTCATGTTCAGGATTCAGTTTCGAGCCAGCATATTGGTTCTACCTGCTGCTTGGTGTTACAGTTATTATTGAATTTAGCAGATGGAGGGGGAGAGTTTTAAACCTGGGAACACAGATGGAGAGCAGACTTCAGAGAGGATTATTCTAGAGTTTAGAGAAAGGTTGTTTCACTCTGAAACAAATCCTTAGAACTGGAGTGACTAAGACTCTACGCCTGGATAGAGAATTCAATGCACACAATTGCAAACACTCAACCATCTAAGAAACATGTTCTGATCAATGGTTTCAGGTTCTCCCACAAGAGTTAATCAAACCTAACAAACTGAAGGCTAACTTTTTTTGTTTTTTTAGGTTTTTACGAAATTTCCTTTTAAAATCTTTTTTTGGTGGTAACAATACAAATAATAAGAAAGGAGATTTGCGTTTGTATGACTAATGGAGATTTGGAGGAGTGGTGTAACATGGGAAAAGTTATTGGATGCTTCTTAAAGGTTTCATAGGTTGGTATTACCTCAGGGAATTTACAATTGTTTATAATATGGTCAAAATCCAGCAGAATCAGAAAACTCATCTCCTGGGAGTTGACTTATATCAATCAGACTCATAAGAGAATGATATTCAAAGCCAGAATAACAATATACCAATTTTCTTTGAGAAGTTTAGGCATATCATAGAAATTGAAATCTTCAAGTAATCTCTGTACGGAGAGCAATGTGGAAAAAAAAATCATAGCCAGAATGTCACAAGTACAGAATTTTTCCTATGCAGAGAAGTTTTGTTCCTGGGAAGAATAATCTTAGAAATTTGTGGAATAAACCCCACAGTTATTTCCACAATAACTAATGCAACTGGATTGTTACAATATCTTCTTACTGGGGGGTAGAGCAGCCATGTAGCTTGCTGATTCTGGAACCAGACTGCCTGGATTTGAGTCCCCCTCTGCTATTTACTATCTGTGTGATCCTGAGCAAGTGATTTATAAAATGAGAGTAATAATAGTATCTGTAGCATAGGTTTATTATAAAATAATAAATGAACTAGTATTTTTCTGAAAAAAGGTGGAATAGATGTTGCCAATAAACAGTATGTGTTGTTAAATACATATTTTACATGTTATTTATATGTGTGTATGTATGTATATATATGTCTATATATGTGATATACTCCTCTAAGGAGTAATACTCTAAAGTTTTTGCTTGCATTCAAGATTTAAACCTTCGCTCTGTTATTTCATTGGATAAGAGCTTGGACAAGACCTTCTCTCTAGCCCAGTTGTCACATCTCTATTGGACTTCCCATGCAGCTCTAAATGAGAATACAAGAAGGAGAGAGGGTTGTTCTGAAGATTAAATTACCTATGCACGCAAAGTGCTAGGAAAGTGCCCGGCATGTAGCAGGTGACCAATACATATAAGTCGTTATGACTGTGCTCCTCCTGGACTATACTTGGAGATACTATACCAATTTATTTTCCTTTCCTAGTTCTAAATCTTCAGAGTATACCCACCGATCTCATCTAATCCTTTTGCTCTTTCAGTAGATACCATGTAGAACTTGAAGACACTTGAATGTCAGGTTTTTCCTCTTTTATTATTTGTTCATGTGTTTTAGTTGCTAACAATTATAGAACTTTATCTGCACATGGGCATGTTCTCATATTAAAGTTTCTATATTTGTCATTTCATTTCGTTAGGACAAAATCTGTATAATATGAGTACTTCCTTATACTCAACTGATAAAAATTTTAAGGATTAGAGAAGAAAAGTAATTTAGCCAGACTCTACTAGGTAGAATTCAGCCCAAGGCTCTTAGACCTAGGTGTTTGTTCTTACCTCCCCCACTATGGCAGAAAGCCTTTCCTGATCTCCCATGTACTAATGATACTAACAAAAAGTTACTGTGTAATTAATATGGAACCATAGTAATGCATATGAATCAAAAGTTACAGATAAAACAAACTCCATCAGTAAAGCAAGGTGAAGTTCAAGTAAGTGTAAAGTCCAGATTGAAAGATAATTTAAATTCCAGTATTGCTTTCTAGCATAAATGATTCAATCTAATATATAAACTGGCCCAAGTTCTCAAAATATGGCCAGTTCACGAAAAAAAAAAGTATACTATTTGCAGCAAATATATATATAGCTTTATAAACAATGCATATAAGTGATTTTTTTCTAGTAAGAATTGTAATTCAGAACTAAAGCTAATTTTAACTTAATACAAAAAGTAAAATATCTTATATCATTGCAGTCTTTAACTTAGTCCAGTCTATTCATTTCAATTCAATGTAATTTGATTTGATTTAATTCAATTCTACTTGATTCAATTCAAGTCAATATATATTTATGGAATACTATTACATATAGCGCATTATACGTGGGCTAGATATTATTAGTTTCAATTTTATTTGTGTTAGGGTAAGGCACACGTAAAAGGAAAGAATGAAGCATTTTATTTCATTGGCTTTGTTTTGTCAAAAAAATGTTAAAAGGTTTTATATTTTAAATATTTAAATATAAACAAATATAAAACCTTTTAAAATAAAGTATCTTATAAAAATGCTTCTGTTTTATATAATCAGCTTTTTTTTTTTTTTTGTCTTTTTAGGGCCGCGCCTGAGGCATATGGAGGTTCCTAGGCTAGGGGTCTAATCGGAGCTGTTGCTGCTGGCCTATACCACAGCCACAGCAACATGGGATCTGAGCCGTGTCTTCGACCTACACCACAGCTCACAGCAATGCTGGATCCTTAACCCACTGAGCGAGGCCAGGGATCAAACCCGCAACCTCATGGTTCCTAGTCAGATTTGTTTCTGCTGCACCACGGGGAGAACTCCTATAATTGGCTCTTAAAGGAAAAAGCAGACAAGGCTGAAGAAAAGAGACAAAGAGACCTGGAACTAGGCACATATTACGGCATCCAGTGGTAGGCTAGTGACCAGCTCTCCCTGGTGAAAAAAAGTGTCCCAGGTTTGCTGATTTCCCTCCCATTATGGCCAAATTAAATCAACTTATGATTTAACAACCAGCTTTTGAAGTACCTAAACATTTAAGGCATGACTTTCTGGAGCCATTTCAAAAGTAGGTTCCAATGCACCATTACTGCAACCCTATGCATTTGCTTAGTGCAGGCAGATTTGGCCATTACTGTATATCTTCTCTATTAGACTATAAAATGCTAAGGACAGTATGTAAGTCTACCATGGTGCATAGACTTGAAGCTTCCTGAACCTGGCCCAATGCCTGGGGTAGATCATGTTCAGCAAATATTTTCGAATGAATTTTATTAACACTGCATTCCCCCATACCAGAGGATTCTCATTACAATCCTCTTGAGGAAAGAGGTCTTACTTCATAATCCTTCATTCTTTGGATTCTGATACTACAAAAAGAGAATCCTAACAATCGCTGGTACCCATATTTATTTGCTCAACATATGTTTTGCATATTTTCTTGCTTTTTTAAAATTATAGTTGATTTACAATATTGTGCCAATTTTTGTTGTACAGAAAAGTGACCCAGTCATACATACATATACGTTCTAACATTTTAATTTAGGTACTTCTCCAATGTGCCAAGAATAATGTAAGTTCTACATATATAGAGATGAAAGCTATCAAGATCTTCTAAAGGGACTCATAGACTACCCAGAAAGACAAACACTGACAATGGAGTGTGATAGGGCTACTATGCCTCTGAGCAAGCAGGCACACAGGGCTCAGAAAAGAGATGGCTCTAGCCTGACGTCTGCAGGATGATACCAGTGTATCTCTTTAAATCTGGTGAAGTCCTTCCATGCCTAGCACTGTTTCCCATGATACAGGCTTGGTTAATATTTACAGATTGTGACCCACTGTATCTCACTGAAGTGTTCTCTCTTTAAAATAACAGTGTTGTGGAAAGAAGAATATATTTTCTTATATCTATGAGCTCAGTTCTGGTTGGAAAATTACTTAAAACCCTGTGGGGAAAAAAAAAAAAAAAGGTTAGTTGTGTTGAGCCTGATCTTGTCATCCAGCTCTAACCAAGTACTTCTATAGCTGATCCCAAAATGGTATGATTGCCATTCTGAAAGCAGGAGGCATTGTGAGGTTTACCAAATAAAAAGGACTTTATTAGCATCTGAATATGCGCCTATTAGCTGCACAATTTAGAACTAGAAGAAAAACTTGGCAGTTTTTCTCTTGTTTTATGGAGCAAGTTTAGGGGAACGTTGAGCTCTTCCTAGAATACAACTTTTATAAGTAGAGCATTTATGTATTTGCAACTATATCGTCAGGACATTCAAGGTGGCTATTCTCTTGCTCTCCATACATCCGTGGCTCAACAGTGGCCTGCCTCACCTATCTGCTACTCAACTGACTGACTTTCCCACATCCTTGCCCCAGGCCCCAACTAGTGACGGTTCTTATCAAAGGGGCGGTGAGGGGCGTGTTCCTGTGCTAGTTTCCCCGGTAACCCATGAGCCAACCTGATGTCATTTCCTCTGAGCCACTGGCAGTCTTCCTTTCCCACTGGCAGCGAAGCTTGTTGCCATGTCTTGCCCACGGTCCATCACATGCGGTGGGGTGCTGCTCCAGAACCTTGCTTCAGACATGTAAGTGCCCCCGTTTATTAAACCATTGATGTCTCTGTTGCTGACTTCGGGCTCTTTCTTTGGTCCTGAAGCTGGGCAAGAACAGCCAACAGCAGCCGTATCAGTACTCTTGTCTACGTCTCATCCCACTGTGAACACCTGCAAAATAGGGCTCACATTTTCCTTAATTAATGGCTTTTTTTGTCTAGCTGGAGGCAAAATGAATTTTAATTTTCAACCAGAGATATATTAATTATACTCTCAGCTGTTGGTGGAGCTATGCGAAGTGAAGTACCCATTTAGGCAGAGGAGGCTCTTATTCTTAGAAGAAACAGAGCCTCCCCGCTTCTCAGACCCTCACTCCGCCCCCACCCCGCCCCGATTAGATCAGCATCTGCTGAGGCACTTCACTGCCCACATCCATGCCCTAGTCCAACCTAATTTCATTGACTCTCCCACTGGCAGCACTTGGCCAGATGCAAGGACAATTTCATCCCCACTTGCCTACAAACAGGGTTTTGAAAATTACTAGTAGATGCTACAACCAGATATCATGTCCTTTATCCCTGTTCAACTCTAAAATGCTATCCAACCATCACAGAATTTATAGAAGATGGGCAGAGGGAAAGGGGAACTTGATCGAAACTAAATCAAAGAAGCAAGAAGGCCTGAATCCTGCAGCTGCCACCGTTAGGGGGATAACCAGAGAGTGAGTTCCTTTTAAAACCAGGCAACAATGCTAATGGCTCAATGCTCTGAACTCTTAGCCCATGGATAAGGATCAAGCTGACTCATAAAATGCATTCTGTTCAGCTTGCAGTCCTGTTGTTTCTCAAATGGCCTTCCCTGGCAAGAAGTGAGGCTGGGAAGGGAAGCCACATGCAAACATTGGGCGGGGCCAACAGAATAAGCCTGCATGTGAGCAGCTGCAAATAATCCATTTTAATTCCAAGTCAGTGTTAAGGACCCTGGGTATTATTGTTAGGGAGGTGAAAGGGGAGGTGGAAGGGAAAGTGAAATTGGATTTGGCAGGCATGCATTTTCCCATGGACTGTGCTCAATTCTCTTAATCATAGTTATTATGAATGTTTCTTTCCAATTTATTCCTCATGTCACTTTGTGCTTTCATGTTCTCTCCACCATCTGCTAGTTGAGGGTATGGAGAGTAGTTTTTGATCCTACAAATAATAAGGTAGAAAGGTGATTACTATTAAGCCATATAAACACATGCACACAAATCTTCCCTGGCTTCTGCCCTGCAGGGCTGAGCAATTGCGGACATTTGACAAAGGTTAGAATTATCTGAAGTGTGCAAGGACCTTGGTTGTAATCATGTAATTTTCCAAATACAAATGTCTGAGTGTGTCATGGAATTACCTTCCGATATGTGACCTTGGGTGCTTGCCTCCACTCTCTGGGCCTCAGTCTTTCCTTCAGTGAACCAGGAATAATCTCTAACATCATTTCCAGGTATACCATTATTATTTTTAAAGTTCATTTGTTAGCAAGTCATCTTTATAATAATGCTTGAAGTTCAGATGAAGTACAGGACTAGAAAACAAAATAATGCTTGATTATCTCAATTTCAGCCTTTTCTCCTGCAGCCTCTATCCTATGTGTCAGCCCATTAATTCTGAACACCTTTTCTTCCTCCTCTTTCTTTTCCTTTCCTTTTTGCCTTCCTCCCTTCCTTCCTTCTTTCCTTTCTCTTTATTTTATTTTTTATGGCTGCACCTGTAGCATATGGAAGTTCCCGGGCCAGGAATCTAATCAGAGCTGCAGCTGTGACCTGTGCCACAGCTTACAGCAACACTGGATCCTTAACCCACTGAGCAAGGCCAGGGATTGAACCCACATCCTCACAGAGACAAGGTTGGGTCTTTAACCCACTGAGCCCCATTGGGAACTCCAGGGCACCTTTTTTTGTTCCATCCTTAATTTACTGCCTATAGTCTAGTCTTTTTGATTCTTCTCATTCTTAACGTCTGGAAAGGTGTTTTCAATTGGGGTACAGAGAACCCCATAATTAAATCAATGTGGTGGGGTGGGGATGATTTCTATTTGTCTTTTATTCTCTGAAAAGTTTGGTTTTTTGCTGAGATATTAGGTGCAATTGTAATATGGATATGAGTTTTTAAAGCTTTAGAAAAAGTTTCCCCAATGTGAAGGATATTAGCTCTGGTATCCTGGCCAAAGTCCAAATGGGTAATTACATTCTTCCCTGCTAAATCTTTCCTGTAGTTTTAATTGGAGATGACATTCTTTATTTCTTTACCTCAACTGGTATCTATTGTTCCTGAGCATCTGTTAAAACTTTGCTGCATTTCACTCCAGTGGAGAATTCTTTGCAGTAGTTATCTAGTATTAAATGGCCTCTTTAAATACACCCCATTTGCAGTTTATGTGTGGGCGTGAGCAGGTGTGAGTAGAGACTTAAATACAATGATTTATAAAGTGCCTTTGGATCCTGGATGGAAAGGGCAATTTAGACCTGGGTTATCAGCATTATGTGAAAAACATGCTTCTGTAAACCGGTTACTAATTACACAATTACCTTTAGTGGCACAAGTAAAAAATGATGTGATGCTTTTCAGCAAATTCTAGTTTTAAGTAAATAATTCTTGGTGACACATGATTAATTGCATTAAGCAGTCTTTACTAGATGCAATTTAGAGTAAGTCATTTTCTAAAAAAACAAACACAAAACCCCCCAAACTTAAAACAACATGATAAAGTAACTGTAATCTGTAATGAATTTGTCTCCCTAGAAGGAATTTTATACAGAGTAAAGAAAAATGCTTGCTTATTATTTTCCTTTTTAGAAGAGCATTGGTGTACTTTAATTATATAAGGAAAGTGTATGAGGAAAGCTGTTACATACTAATGGGGTCAGGTGGAATTTTTCACAGTGAAGTGCTATTCTCTTGGATCCTATAAACCCAGCTACTCCTGATAGAGGTGAGCTGGGGACTTGTATTTGCTCTGATTTAAGAGCATTTGCACCCAGGGGACAAATAAAGGCATATGCCACTGTTATCATGAGACAGTTCTTCCTGGCATAATTAAAAACTAATCTGTGACTCTTCAGTTTAGGGTTCTAAAATTTTACATTGATGCTTCTATTCATAAATCTACTCATTAGTTTTTCTAAGTGTTCGAAATGTCCTGCAGAAGTGAGGATACCATTGACACCATGAGGGGTGCATTAGACTCTGCTAAGTTTGGGAGACTCAGGGTTGTGATTTTTTTTTTTCCTTAGCTCTTCATAAGAAATATAGGAAATTCAAATCCCTAGTTCCTTCTCTCCAATGAGAGAGAGGAATATTGGTACTTATTTTCTTGTACCAAAGAAGCTGTAGCATATTAAGTTGGGAAACATTTTAATCACGCTTTAAAAAAGATTTAAATATGCCCTGCAAGGTCATGGTTCTCTGGCAAAACGAAGTATCTACACATCTTAGTCCGAATCACAGTTGGGCAATCTGATGAAATAAATCCGAAAATCACTTCCTCTGAGGAGATTCTCATATTCATAGTTTTCCTAGACCAAAAGGGAGCCTGTGACCCTGCCTACTTTTAAAAAATAAATGATATCTATCTAATCTTACCAATCAATATGTATCATAGAATGATTAATTGGGCTGTAGTGACCAGGATTGAGTGTGGTAATAACTGAAATGAATGGATTGGCTCTGTCCCAGCCCATTGTGCTCTTGAGTGGAGGGTCTAATATAATATCCAGAATGATGTGTACATTTCTAGTAGTATTATTGTATTACTAAAGTGGAAAATATGAACAGTCAGTGGGGAGGTACAGGAGAGAATCATCTTTGGTAGAATTAGCTGAACCCTCACTTGGCATCTAGTGAAAATAAATCTGATTCCATTATTCATTCTCTGACTTACTCCAAGCTCTGAAGGTGTCAGAAGCCCCAGCTAAGTGGCCTGTGCCACAAAAAAAAAAAATTTTGTATTTGCATAATATTTTCAGAGATGCTGAACTCATCCTGAGCCTGAAGGGATATGGATGTTCTGTGCATATTTTATGCTGCTTTCATTTTCTACAAAGTCTTGGTCTAAATTGCAAGATGGAAATGGATGTACAGTGGGTGTTTGTCATGGATAGTTAGCAGGTCTTTCTGTGAAGAATAAAATAGGAAAATCCCAAATGTAACTTGTCTTATTTGAATTATAGTGATCTTGAAAATTATCAGTGTTTGAATTGAAGAAGGCATTTCCTGTTTAACTTATTCTTTCTAAGTATAGATAATTGCATATAAAGAGACTCTTCCCATTTCACAGATAGGTTTATTCCAGATTTTTTTTGTACAGGGTTATGGTTAATAGGTCAGTCAGTATTAAACTTTAAGTTTCCCCTATGGTCTGTTTAAATCCCAGTTGGCCTCTTTCTACTGATTAATTCATTTATTCACTCATCAAACATTCACTCTGTGCTTGATAAGTGCCAGGAACTAATGATACCAAGAAAAATAATTCATAATCCCTATTCTAAGTTCTGCTTCTGTCCACATCCTGCTTGATATTGCTACGTTAGAAGTTCCTGGCTTTACAAAAACAAACTTTTCCTGTGAGGTAAACATAATTAAATTAACAAATTTTTCATGAATTATTGCTGAACAAGGTCTAAGATACAGGACCAGGAGGTAATTCAAGTTGTTTTTTCTTTCAAATAGAATGTAAAATCAAGATAATCATTTATGGCCATTTAAGATCCCATGGTATTTGGCTTTGAACTATTCATCTCCTACCAATTCCATCTAGGAAATTACATTTCACTTTTCTTTATTTTCTTGCAGATTCAATTTATTAGAAAACCTTCAATTTGTACTCTTCCTTGTGATACAGAGTTGCTCTTGTTTTCTGTTAAGCAGCACTCATAATGTACTCAAAATGACCCCATCTCGGTTACCAGTAAAGGGATTCTAATATAACAAAACTCAAAAAGTGCTTCTCAGAACCTCTGGTTCCAGATCAATGTAAATTCCTCAACCCAACTGTCATGATACTTATAGTTCCTCTTAATTCTGTCCAGTCTCTGTGGCAGTCAATATGGCCTTTCCCCTTTACAACACTCTATCCATCTCTGTTTGCCTGAAGTGCTTTTTAAAGTTTCTCTGCCTATTAAATTTTTTTGTGGGATCCAGCTCATATTTCACCTAAATCTTTCCTTAATATTCTTATGCCACAGTGATCCTACCCTTGTAATCAATTTTTCTCAGTAGTCTGACCCCATCAACCTAGGTAAAAACTCCTTTATACCTGGAGTTTTGGGACTGTTCTCTAGTTGCTTTATAGTGTACTCATTCTCAGTTGTTTATTCATTTCATTTGTTCATCTATCCATCCATCAAACATCCACTGAATGCTTAACATGTGCCAGACTTTCTGCTAGATTCTGGGAAAGCAGAATAGAAAAGAAAAAAGAGACAAGTAAAGAAAAGAAAGAATTTATGCTCTGAAGAACTATATTGTCTAATGGGGGGGCATAGGAAGTAAATATTCACATCATGCCCCTGCCTCAGTCCCCAACTGACCCAAAAGATAGAAAACAAAATCAGTAACACTGGCTCTCGGTGGCAAAGCTCCTCGGGGATGACATTGGTGGTCATGGTGGCAGCAATGATGATGTGGTGACAATGGTGTTTGTATTTAAGTTGTGCTACGTTAGAGGGGCTTGGAAATGAACGTCAAACCCTATTCTCTCTTGCACCATAGTCCTAAACAAATGGAATTATAGAATAATAGAGACATCACCAAGAGCTTGTTACTCTGGGGTATTTGGCTATACGTGTGACTTAAAGTAGTTCCCCATATTATTGTGGATGGTGTGGACATTGGATGGGGCTTGTTACTAAAAGAAGGGACATACATAAGGAAAGGTACGCATTATTAGAGTTACAGATAATTTCTTTTTTATCTCCATTAAAACAAAAAAATGATACATTAACAGAATTCTCTGGAAACATATAGAAGCAGCACCCATCTCAGTGTGGGGGAGTGACATGAATCAGTGTTAGGGAAGAGTGATCATTTGAGCTGACTCAAGGAGAATGAATAGGAACTCACCAAGAACATAAGAGCAAAGGAGAAGCTTAAAGGGGTAGTCATTACAAGTGGAAGTAGGTGATTAGTAGAAACTTGATTGTTGGTGCATAAAGAGATTGTCAGTCTTTACTTAGGACTTGATAACAGGATGCAAGTTAAAAGTGAGAGAAGAGCCAGTTAGTTAGGGAAAATTATGAAAGATTTAGATGTCCTTAAATCTTTGTATAAAAGATTTAGGATATTATTTAGAATGTCATTGAAGAATTTTAAGCATGAGTTGGTCAGCCATGAGTTTTGGAAAAATCATTCTGGAAGAAGAACAGATGAAGGGTGAGGGCCAAGAAACCAGGGAGATGGCCTTAATTTATCCCATTATTTCCTACTGAGTTGAACTAAGAAAGAAATCTTGGAATAGGGAGAAAACAGTGGATTTGAAAAATAACTGACATTTGGTGACTTACTGGCTGTGAGCATAAGGTGACAAAGGAGTTTGGGATAATTCCCAGGGTTTCCTCTTGGTCCTCAGAGGTCTGTGAATGGTGCCGTTAAGCAAGACAGGTAATCACAAACATGAGACTGTTTGGGTGATTTGGAGGCATGTATTCTTCCCTCTCCAAACTAGAATATAATATTTTCAAGGTCCGGGACATTTTCTTCCATTTTTTTTGTTCTAGCCACTGTGTGGTACCTACAAGTTATATTAGCAATTACTAGCTGAATAGAATAAAGGAGCACAGATGAGCCATTAGTATTTTACCAAGGGGCACATTGAAGCATAGGAAATAGTTAAGAGAACTACATGTATATTTGCATTAAATATGCATTACATTTTCATACAGTTTCAGTAAATCTGTCAAAATAGTGTCATTTTTCATGTGCATTTTAAATATTCAAATCATATCATTGATATCTTTTAAAGGAGCCAGTACGCATATGGACAAAATGTCAGTAGCATGCTAAGGATAAGAAGGGCAAACCAGTGTCTGTGAGGATGCGGGTTCAATTCCTGGCCTTGCTCAGTGGGTTAAGGATCTGGTGTTGCCACAAGCTACAGCATAGGTCACAGATGAAAAAAAGAATATGGAAAATAATATATATATATTTTCAATACAAAGTGTAAATAGTGAGTCTACCCATCTCTTAAGAAGTCCAGCTATAAAGGGGAGCAGGGAAATGTGATTGTAAGTGGGGCAGGCATGAGGACAAAAGGTATTTTTAAGATGGTTGAGAGGACAGCATGCTTCTGTGCTGCTGGGAATGAAGGAGTTAAGAGAAAAACTGATGGGTGGAAGAATGAAGGGATGGTCACACCCTTGTCAGAAGCAAAACCACTGACTAGAAGGGATGGGATATAGCAGGAGAAGTGCCAGAGTAGCAACAGGGGCCACAAGGCTGATGGGTTTGATCTGATGGCTGGGCCATGAGACAGCCCTCATTTTATTACTGATATTTGCTTAACGAAGTAATAAACAAGGTCATCATCTAAATGTGAGGAATGAAAAGGGTGTCAAGGATTGGGGGAGAGAAACAAAGGCAAAAAATGGTGACCTTGGAAATGGCAGTGAACCAACTGGGGAAATGGATTCACACTGCTCAACCGGGCTAAGGGCCCACTGGGAGTCTGTGGTCATGAAATTAAAGTAGGGCCAAGTTTGGCTGTACTGGGTAAATAGGACAGATAAGGGAGTTGGAAGCATTCTAAGGAGAGAGTATAGTTATGCACCACACACATACAGACAGCTGGATATCTAATTTCCTCAAAAGGACCAGAAGGGGAATTCCCACTGTGGCTCAGCAATAATGAACCCAACTAGTATCCATAAGGACTCAATACCTGGGCTCTCTCAGGGGTTAAGGATCTGGCATTGCTGAGAGCTGTGGTGTGAGTCACAGATGCAGCTCGGATCTGGTGTGGCTGTGGCTGTGGTGTAGGTCGGCAGCTGCAGCTCCGATTCAACCCCTGGCCTGGGAACTTCCATATGCTGCAGGTGCGACCCTAAAAAGATCCCCCCACCACCACCCCAAGAGAAAAGTCCAGAAGGATATATGTAAATCAAGTGGGAAGAGAGAATGTCTTCAGGAAGTGAAATTATGGGCAGTCTTTGCTAACCTCTATATTTTTTTGAAATTTTCCTATGATTGTGCAAAGAGAATGTATTTCATTTTATAAACACATAAAAATAGACTTGTTTCAAAAATAAACGTAAAAATTAAAAAAAGGGACAAACCTAATAGCATTTATTCATATTCAGATACTCCCAAAGGACTATTTACACTTCTTCCTAATGGTTATTTGTTATAATTAACAAAACAGCATTCATTGGAGTTTAACAGTGATCTGGTGACTCTCTCTCTCATGCCTCAGACAACTTCAATTATATAGAAAACAGCAGTTATCGAAGTTCGATTATTGCTAACCCATCATGTGAGGTTGTAAAGGAAGCTCATTTAACAGGGAGAATATAAGATTGCACACTCATCTCAAATTGTGGGCATCTTATTCTTCCATTTCTTAAAAATTTTATTGGAGTATAGTTGACTTACAATGTTGTATTAGTTTCAGATGTACAGCAAAGTGAATTAGTTACAATTTTGTTTTAATTTCTCTAGGAGCTGGACAGCTATTGGGAGGATTCTTTGCAGTGGATGGAAGTTAAATAGATGGGTGGTTCCTGATGGCTAGTCCTCTTATAGTGCTAGAATCACCCACAGAACTCACCAAAAGACAGATTCACAGTCCCCATCACTGGAGATTTCTCTTTCAATAGAGCTGAGGTAGGGTTTTGACATGCACAGTTTAAACACTGAGGCAGATCCAGGATTAAGAATCGTGAAAATAGATGACTTCAGAGAGCTCTTCAGACTTATTATTTTCAGGATTTTTCTCAACACCTACTTGCAGTGGAGCAGTGAAGAGACCTGGCTGTGACTCTGACTCTTCACCTGAGAAGGGCTCTGGGACCTAAATGCATGAAAATATAATCTAGTTTATGTAATTCTTCTCTGAGTTCAGTCAGTTTTTGGCTTATGTATTTTGAGACTATATGATTAGGTGCATATATATTCATGCTTGTTTTATCTTTTTATATAGTTTATATAATACTCCTTTTTGTTCTTAATTATATTTTTGAATGGCTTATATAGTCACTTGCATAAAATCCCTGTATTTTCCGAGTCCTAAGCCTTTCTTATCCTTTTTCCCTCCTTAGCCTTCCTGCTGTGACAGTTTTATAGCCAGAGATTAGCAAGGCCAACCAGAGAATCACCTTTATGAATAACTATCCCTAACACATTTTTCGCCACACCCACAGCAGCAACCCTAGCCACTGCAGTAACAATGTTGGATCCTTAATCTACTGCACCACAAGGGAAATCCTCTCCCTAACTTCTTTCTTCCTACTTCCTAGTATTCATGTGCTTCCTAAGTCAGGCAGTAGATTATGCATATGTGTATGAATATTGAATTACCCCCTGCTACTGAACACCTCACTCATACATTCTGAGTAGAGTGGGGAAAAAAAAGTTTCCTCCAATGGAAAATGGAAAAAGATGCTAGGTCTCATCGTTTGAAGTGGGGATGTGGGACATGGGTTGATGGATACCAAGTATAAGAAGAGGCATATGGCACATGCATGTTACTTCATTTTTTCCTCATCTTTTCCAAAATAGGGGTTATTTCTCTTCATTTTACAAATAAAAGAACTGAGGTTCAGTGAAAAAACTGCATTTACCCAATCTCACAGAGCTAGTAAGTGATGGAAGTGAAACGGAAACATAGGTCATTTTTGTTCTGAAGTCCACATTCTTTGAACCAGGCCAAACTGCCATTCTCTTGTCCTGAATTAAGGAAATTTGAAGTAGGGGAGTCCCTTTTATCTCAGGATTCTATAGGAGTCGAAAGTCATGGTGAAAATATCCTGGTTACACTTAGGTCTATAGATGGATAGGATAACTCTACAAAAAACATACAAAAGAGATGGGATTACTTTTAAAGAAAGCCAGACCTGCTGACTAGCCTAGCACAGCATTACTGAATGTATTTGAAGGTTTTTCTTTAAAAACATGTAACAGAGAAATTCAAATTGTTAAAGTTAATTGCAGGATTAAATTGCCATTTGTCAATAGCAATGTAATTTGTATTACAAATTACAGGACTGTAGCTTTCAGGCATATTTTATCAATATGTTTCCAATGATTTAATAACAATATTTCTCAAAAATAAGCCAAGCCACTTTCTTCTTCTTTTAAATGAACATGTTCAGAGGGTTTTCATCAGCGTGCTAGCCAGCTCTGCAAAATTTCTAGTAAATAAATTATCACCAGGAGGCTCAAAATCCATTACCATAAAAAAAGCCATTTTTCCCTCCCTAATCGATTGCCCACTGTGCAACTGCTAATGGGACCATACACACATGTGGTGCAGAAGGAATTCATTTTCAGGTTCTCTCTCTTTTCTAGAATTTATTTTACAAAGAAATTTCTCACTAAACTCATAAATTAGTCAATGCATAAAATGAACACTTCAGCTTCCAGCAGGAGAAATCTTAAGGTTGTGCACCTAGAGAATTTTCCAGGCTGGTTCCCAAGGAAATAGAAGTTGCACTAGGTGCTTTGCAAATGCTTCAGCATCCTTCCTTCCTGGGAAAACTGAATCTTTGCTCTAGCTCCCAGCAGTACAGTTTGTCTGCTTACATGTTCTTGTGGGTACACACATATTTCTTCTACATGGTGATAGGTATTCTGTCTGACAAGTGCATTGAGCAATATTGGCCTTTGAACTTAGAAATTTGAAAGTCATCTTGGGGCAACTAGATACATTTCAGTTCATTCCCACAATCTCATCTTTTACCTCCAGTCCCACTCTTCTTTCTCTTATAGATGATGTTGCATTTGTGTAAGTCCCCATTTATCGTCTTCTCTAAGCCCAGAGCCTTGGCTGCCATGTCAGCCTTTCCCATGCACAGAATGGCTAATCTTAGGGACTAAAATGAAGCAATTGGCCTGGGAAGCTCCTATCCCAACAAATATCATCCAAACTGAGAGCTGTTAAATTTGATATTTAGAAATTATTTCTTTTGGCCACTCCAACAGCTTGGAATTCTGAATTTAGAAGCAGATCTGAATTCAATTATTTAATAACCTTCAGATCATAGATGGTTTGTCTTCAGAAAGGTGGTACTCTAGTAAGAAGTAAAGTCTGGAGTCTAGTCTAAATTTCTGATTGTTTCTTTATGGATGAAATCACCCATTTTAAGGAACATTTAAGTGGTGGTAGAGTTTAACCAGCCTGAGAAGGAAGTGACTGCAAACATTGGTGTGAAGGGAGGGTGAGGATGGATAGGAGGAAGCAGGACAGAAAAAGGAGGACAAAGAACATTAAAAGGGACTTAGAGAGTAGAAAATTATAGTGGGTACACATAGTGGATTTAGGTAATTTCTCTATATGTATAGACAGATATATGCCTGTCAACATATGTCATGCTTCTCTTAGGATAGTTTTAAAAGTCCCTCAAAGTAACCTATTTTTTTCTCCTTCTCTCCTTAGGTAAGTTGTCATTCCTGCTTTTAAAATTCTATTGTTCCAGAAAGAGCCGTGTTTTGGGACAGGTAACTACAACATACGGCTTCTCTACTTTTCTTCTTCGGGTAATAGCTTCTCATTGTGTATTTTTACTTGGCTGGAGACTTCATTGCACAGAGTTCAGAGTTTTCCTTTATTTAAGATTCCAGACATCTGATTGTTTAATCCTGACAAGGCAAATCGTCATTTGGAGACCGTTATATAAGGAATAGAATGTTTGTTTATATATTTATGTTTACTACTCAGTTTCTTGTGAGTTTTCACTGGGTGTTGTCTGATAGATCTTGATGAATTCTCAAAAACTAAATGAGACTCCTTCTCTTAATACTTAGCCATGCAAAATGGTGGTTCTAAATTTTGCAAAAGATCGATCCAGTTTGTTTCTCTATACCAAAGTGACACAGCTGTATTATTATTGTGATTTTCAGTATAATGTCCTAGATACATGTTGATTCATCAGAAATTCTTTGTATGTTTATGGTATGGCACAAATAGGGGTGACATGTTTTTAGAAATCCTTGTGCCTTTTCTCTGCAATGCTTAAATTATCTTTCTTATAGCTGTTTATTATTTCACTATGCTTTCGTAAACATAAAACTGAATAATATGTAGGTGGGTAGGTTGACAGATAAAGAAAAAAGGAAGAAAAGGATGGTGTGTGGGAGGGAGGGAGGGAAGAAAGGAAAGAAAAAGGTAAGAGGGAAAACATCTTTATTTGAATCAAGTGAAACTGTGGCTATTATTAAAAATCATAAAAATCACGAAAAGTAAAGGATGGAGATTTATAATTTGTATGGGTTGTTTTCAGTTTTTTGTTTTTTTAACCAGTGGACATTTTTTAATATTCTGTCAGTTGCTCTAATATGCATGCCATACCCTAAGCAAACTAAAATATTTACTGTGCTGCCATTTTTCTAAATACAGAACCCCCAAACATGTTTTGTTAGTGTAAGAATGTGTGTGTTTATTGAGACCGGATCCAATCAAATCACAATCTTAGATGGAGTTAACTGAATAATTTCTAGATTGCCGAATTGGGCCTGAAACAGAGGAAATACAAATGTAAATCACCAAGTCCTGAAAATAGCCACAGATCCTTAACAATTTGAAAATAAATAGCTGTAGTGGGATTTATAGTATTAAAGCTTTGGTCTAATTACAAACATTAATTTTCTTTAGTAGCATTGCTATAGCAACTCTATAGCTAGAGGGTCTTAGGCAAGACCCAAATTATATATCTTAGAAATGCTTTCTGCGGTTATTAACACCTTGCATTATTGGAACTTTAAGATATTTTATATTCAAATGGGATTTTCATAAACTGCATAATTTGTTTTCTCTTTTGAAAAGTTTTTAACAAGTTAAGGTAGTGGGATTTCTCCATGTTGAGGTTTTTCACTTTATTCCCTACTTTTCAAGTACTACATCATTTCCTTTGTGTTAGGTTTTTAACACCACAGGAGAACAAGTTTTAAAAATATTTTTTTTTCATTGATATTTTCCACAGAAAAAGAATTATGTTTGCTTTGGGAACTCTAAGAGAGAGTTTTCTGATTCCTGTGTAATTGTAATCTCAGTCTTACACTACATTAGCATATTTTTGCATCTAATTTTATAAACAAATGCAAAACTCTATAATAATGCAGTCTTGAGTGGCAAATCTAAAACCAAAAAGTTAGGCAATTCCTAAACATAATATACCTTGGGATAAGAATGGAATATGTCGTTATATATAATAAAACAGATAAACACACAAATGAAATATAATGGCTAAAATTGTCAAGGGTTAACATTATTTCAAGTTAGTAAACACACATAGTTTTTATTCCTCTTTATACAGGACTGGTGAAATTACACATTAAAAATAAAATAAACTTAGCTCTAGACCTGTAGAGCTTTTTTTTTTTTTTTTTTTTAAATCAGGAAGGTCTTACTCAATAAGCATTTAAGAGACATCTCTTTATTATTGGGAACTATGCTAAATACCATTGAGAGTAGATAGATGACAAAAAAAAAAAAAGAAGTTGTTCCCATGTGTTCCCATGTAGTGCTTAATAGAAAGGTGAAGATAAGCAAAGTCAGATATAAAAATAAAATAATTTAGAATATATAAGTATATATAAACAGGGAATAAGAAGAGTATTGTAAATGCAAGAACAATAATATTGTGGACTGGAAAATAACAGAAAACTTTAGGAGGTGATTACTTGTTAGCTGGGGTTGTAAGATGGATAGAAATTTGATAAAGGTAGTTTAGAATCACACTAGATAGAAAACCCCATGAGCAAGACCAAGGAAAGGAAAGGACATTTGAAGGGAAACCAATGAGTTATAAAGAGGTGTTAGGAGATGTAATTGTGTATTTTACAAAAAGACATTAGCTTAAATAATTCTTAAGTCTCTAGAATTTAGATTTTTTTGAAGTATATAATTTTAAGATTGTAAGAATTCTTCATTTTATGGTATTCTCTTTTTAGTTAAGTCCTACACCCTTCATTAGAGTTTAGCAATATACATTTGACAATCAGTTAATTGTCCCCACAAAATGTAAATTCTTCCATTGCTTTATAAATTCATTTTAGCATATTTGCTTGTGTGACCAGAACTTTTACTAAAGAGGTCAGATTTATCATCTTTAGTTCTCTTCAGATGTGTCTTATTTATACTCACATTGCTATTCCTAACAAACAGTTGTGTGACACCCAGCTTTTTTTTCAGCATTTCATTCTGCAATGATAACTGAGAAGTGTATTTGGTAATAACAGGTATTGCCATCTTCATTTGTCTCAAGTACTATTTTATTGGCATCTATTGCAGTTTAATGACCCAAACTTTGACAGTACTTGGATGTGCTGTGTGGCAGGCAACACTTGGTGAGAAGGAAAGGTTATCTGATCTGCAGAAACATGGAGATGGGAATTTTCCTTTAGAACAAGCTTTTCCAAAAGGGACAAGGACTGTAATGGGAATGTTTTCAATGTTGTTTCTCAGTGCCCCTACATAATAGCGGGAAAATATTGAATAATACAGTTCAGTAAAGGTTCATATATTTTATGAGCAATTTTATCCCAGAAGTGCTATTTTTCAAAATAGTATTATTGTTAGTCTTTGGGTGTGCTAGAAAACTGTGAATATGTCAAAAAATGACACAGTCACTTTCACTTATAGTCTAAGGTACATAAAATCAAATACTGAACAGAGGTAAAGTACACACAATGACTGCATTTAATGAAGTTCAGTTGCTTTTCCCTTTACTTTGGACAGTGAGGGGAGAAGGTTTGAAGCAGAATTTGCTTGAAGCAGAAATGAGTTAGTAAAATAGAAGAAAATAATTTAGAATCAAGACTAATGGACATTTTAGAAGAATGTGGTTTCAGTACACATGTGGTAACCACTGGGGGAGAGGCAGGCAGTATAACAAGTAATAAATGTAGAACCCAACCTTTTTTTCCCCCTCAGACTTCCTAATTGAGTAATGTGTAGAGATAATTTCATTGTGTACCTCTAGGAATTTATTTTCTCAAGGAAAATAGCTATAAAAATCTTTCTGGGTTGTAAAGAATTATGCATACACACATAAAAATATTTTGTAGAGTTTGTTATTTAATTTAATAGTGACATTCACCAAAGATTTGCAATTCAAAATGTTATAGTCCTTTGCAGACTCTACCTTGACCGTATTTCAAAGTTGTATTGTGTATATGTGTGTATGTATTTATGGATAGATAGATGATAGATAGGTAGATACATGGATAGATGGGTAGATAGAATATAAATAAATGGCTTGTTTTGTTTCAAATGTATTCCCCACACTTAATCTTGCTCTACTCTGTATCATTGGCCCCTGACCACACAAACTGCATTTTACTGGTTCTGTTGCCAAAAGACTTCTGCTAAGTTTAGCAAATGGGAGGCACTGGTAGGAGATTGGCTGTGCGAGCAAATGAGCCAGGCTATTTCTCTCATCTCTGTGTTCTTCTGCATTTCTGCCATAGTCCCAGCTCTCCCAGGGCAGCCTCTCCTGTGATGTAGTTCCTTTTGGGAAGCCTGACTCCCAGGCCCATGGTAACAACTTCTCCTCCCTTGGGTTCTAGAGATGGCAGTACTTTTCTGCCCTTCCTAATTCCACATCTACTTTATTATCTTCTGAATCATTTTCAGCTCTTCCATCATTATGTAACTTCTTCCCTGGATTAAATTCCTTCTAATAAACTATCTGCCATGGATTCTATTTTCCTGACTATTCTTAAACTGCTTTTGCAGGTTGGGCTCAGAATTTTGAGTCTCTGTGTAAGTCTGGTCTATGACCATTCCACCTTTAAAGTGGATATAAAGCCATCAGACAGGTGCCAGTATAGTAAACCCAACTTTCCTAGATCTTTGTATCACAAGGCATGGCTTATCCTCTGGTACCTAGACACTAGCCTTGCACCTTTTCAAGCAGAAACAGAAATGCTCATATGTCTCCTATTCCTCACTACAAATACTAAGATGACTGGAGAATCAAATTGCTAATGTGCTTTACAAAAAAAAAAGAAAAGAAAAAAGAAAGAAAGAAAAAACATTCCAAACAATGTGATGTTGATTTAAATTTTAATAGGGGTTTAACGAGGAAAAAAAATGGATTTGAAATTAAAGAAAAAAAAAAGATTGAACTTTTTTTTTTTAAATGGAGACAGTTAAGTCCCAATTATACCTGAAGGGTTAGCGGAGCATGGATGGGAAATGGCATTCTAGGTAGAAAAAGAATGTGAGAAGATGGGTATAGTAATAAAGACGGGGAGCTGTAAAGGTCTGAGATTGCAGAGCAGACCGTGTATGGGGGGAGCTTGGGGAAATAATGGTGGCTAACTAGAAGTAAGCAAAATGAAACGTCCACAAGAAAGTTCAAAATACTTGGTCTCCAGCTGCTATAGGAAGAAGTGGAGGAATTCAGATGAGGAGAAAATGACTGGAATGCAAAGTAATTGGAAATTCGTGAATAAGGGGTAAGTTTTCAATCACTACTTAGGGGATCAATCTGTGGGTCATTAGGTGATGAACCATAGAATTGATATCTTGAAAGGCAGGGTAAGGATCATCAGAATTAACCTCTCTTGGGACAAGTAGACTGTATTTTCCACTAACCATTCACTCTTTGAAGCATTGTACAATATCTTGCACTCTCATATACACCACAGGATCTAGTGTAGGTTTTGGAAAATTTGTAGATTTTAATGAGTTCAATGGCACATGTTACTTTACTGCAAGGTAAACCAGTGGCATATTTTTTCAGGTTTTTGACAAAATGTATCTAATATCTATAGTTATTTACCAACACCAAAGCATCACCTTGGATGCTCCATAGTAGCCAATGGTAGGAATTATTGTTTTTACTGAGTAAGAATCATTTGCAGTTTGTTTTACCTTAAAAATTATTTTTTGGGAGTTCCCGTCGTGGCGCAGTGGTTAACGAATCCGACTAGGAACCATGAGGTTGCGGGTTCGGTCCCTGCCCTTGCTCAGTGGGTTAACGATCCGGCATTGCCATGAGCTGTGGTGTAGGTCACAGACGCGGCTTGGATCCTGCGTTGCTGTGGCTCTGGCGTAGGCCGGCGGCTACAGCTCTGATTAGACCCCTAGCCTGGGAACTTCCATATGCCGCAGGAGTGGCCCAAGAAATAGCAAAAAGACCCCCCCCCCAAAAAAAATTATTTTTTGCCTACAAACAATCTGTCTCTTTGGGGTCTCTGATTATAGAATAACAGTAGCTACATCCTGAAAGAATTTAGTCAAGTTGAAAAGATTGGGATGAACATGATGCTTATGATCACTTTAGGAAAATAATACAATGGAAATTTACATTTAAATGAACAATAATAGACTCAAAGTGTTTTCTCTTCAAATTGCATTATAGTATATACAATAGTACATACATATAATACATAGTGAAATTGAGAAAGGCTAACAAAATTGTGTTGGCATTAAAATATTTATTACTTTTAGAAATTCACAATGAATTTTAGACACTAAGTTAAGATTTAATTTATTTTAAGAACTATTTGTATCCAATTATTTAATTTTAGATTCCAGTGTTCTTGCTAAAGTCTGTTACACCATTACAAAAATGATGATAATAATAAAAATATTGAAAATATTGTGTTTAGAAATTTGGTGGTCCTCATTAATTCCTTTGACTTCTTGAGCTTAGACTTCAAGCTATTAGTTTCAAGGGGAGACCTCTTAATTGATAGATGTTAGGGATTTTCTCATCCTCCATGTGTTCCTTCATACAATAGGAAATTGCCTTTGAATAGTAATAGGAAAACTTTAGCCCTAACAAAGTATTTTGTTGTATTCATCCATCCATCCATCCCCCAAAATTCTGGACCTCAAATTTTAGCAGTTCCATTCATCAGCTGTGAATGATGACTTTGGGGAACCTAAATTTCCCCAAATGTAAAATATGTAAAGCATTATCTACTTCGTAGGATTGCTGGGAGATTAAATAAATATTGTAGATGAAAACTTGTGGATCCTTTCTAAATGTTAGAGGGACATAGCAATCTTAAGTTTTTTAAAAAATTAGTGCTTACTCTATGAAAAGTCTAGGCTAGGGTCTGGTGGGAAGGTGGAAAACAGGACATGACTTCTCACCTCAAAAAATGAGTAATATAGTTAATTGAAATAGTCAACTGTTTTCTTTGGTTCATAAAGCCAAATGAAGCCCTTGGAAACAGTGTTTTCTAAGGCTAGCCCTTCTCTTGAAAACTAGGCTTGTTCTCTAATTGTTTAAATAAGCATATTTAGAATATCATGGACATCAAAATAATATCAAAGTTGAAAAAAATTCCAGCAAGACTTTAGTCCAACATCTTCACTATAACAAGTGGTAAAACTATAGCCTAGATAAATGTTACTTGTTCCCAGTCACCCAGCAAGATAGTGAATGGGTTAGGGATAGAATTTAGTTCTCTTAATTTCAAGCACAGAAAAATAGGATCCCTCATTCTACTTATTTGTCCCAAATTCTCTTGATCAATACCTTGTTATACTCTCACATGTGGAAACTTTGAAGATAATGTATCAAAAGAAATGTATAGAATGAAAGAAGATTGATAAACCTAATGGTCCTTTGTTATAGGCTTATTGAGAAGCATAGTACGTTTTCAAAATTTCCCATTAGAAAAAAATAGGTCAAAGATACAAGATTGAGAAGCATTCAGATCTTAGGAAAGGTCATAGAGTTATATGACTATCATGGGTGGGTTTTGAGTAAATTCAAGAATAGGCAAAATATGTCTTTCAATTTTAAATGGCCATTTCATTGGCTTGAAAATCCTACTGTTGAGTAGATTCATAGAGAAATGGTATTGGTAGAGAAATGACGATAATAGGGAATGGAAGGGACTGTCCAAAGAAGTATCTCATCTTAATTTCCAATGGAACCCTAATTCACTATCTCCAGCTAGATATGAGATAGTCCAAGTTTATATACCAAATTTCCAACACCATACAGAAATAATTAGCATATGTTAACATTGATATGTTTACTTCTAATTCCTTTTATAAATAAAACATAAATTGAGTAATGCTCTTCCTTCCTATTCCTTTTTTAAAAAATAATTTATCTGTAGCCTTACACTTGTTTCCGTAAATCTGTTTATGGTTTCTGCTATTTGTTGGGCATACAGTAAATGTTTAACAAGCTTCTTGATTCTAATTTGAAAGAATAGGTAACTTTCTAGTGCCTTTAAAATTTTTTTGTCATTTATGATTATTCTATTTTATATTTCAGATAATTTTTAATATCTGGGATTCTAAATAATATGAAGAAAGAGACATGGCGTTAAAAAGCACTGAAAGACAAGTTTTTTTTCCACATTTTTCATATTCTTACTTAAATGTATCCATTTCCCTTTGTCTCAAACCTTCTTACTCTACTTACTCCTTATATAACCATTATTTGATGATGATGATGACTCTTCTATTTCTCTTTCTCCTCCATGTCTTCCTCTTCCTCCTCCTCCTTATTATTATCATTATCGTCAAGCCTTGAATATTTCAGAAGATTTCAGGAGAAACCAGAAGAGGAGAGTCAGATCTACATATGAAGCCTGAATTGCTTTGGTGGTATCTTATCCAAATAGAAACACTTTAATTCCGAGTTTCTCTGAAGTGAGGAAGACATGGACTTAGAATGAATTTTCTATACTCAATTTTGAGGATAATGGAATAGAAAAATATCGAGAATCATAGTGAACTATGGAAGAGATAATCTCCCTTAGCATAGTTTTTGTCATTGTTGAAATGGTCAGAAAAGAGTTCTGAGTTTTAAAACTGGAGCAGGGAGAAAAGGAGTGATACAATGGTTTCTTTCCACCTAGATGTTAAAAGCTAGAAAACAGTCTAATCTCAGTTTGACATGAAATGTAAGTCCTTTTCTTGAATATAGATCATGTCCCAGTTATCTGTAGTTTTTTAAAGCCTGCTGGCTATGTGACTATAATGGGCTGGCCTCATGACAACTTTAAAGGCTAGTAGGAAGCTGGGGAGCCAGTGAAAGGTAGAAGGATTTGGTCTAGTCTGTATTAAAAGGTCAGGCATCACTTGTGTTTGCCTGCATTCCTCTACCGATTCCCAAGTTAGTACACAACTCAAGGTACTGACAGATCTGAAAAGCCATTTATGGTTTAAGCATCAATGGAGTCTGTGAACAACACAAATCACAGAGAGCGTCCTGTGGTTCTATTATTTCAGTTTTCCTAAGATCCATGTTAACTAATTGCTTTGATTTTGTTCCCACAGGGTGCTTTGTTCTCTGTTAACCTAATACAATGCTATTATTAAAACCAAACTTAAAACCAGACTATAGTATTATTGTTGAGCTATCTGCCTACCCACTTAGGTAATGGAATACTTGGTTCCCAGTTAGGATGTTCTTATTTTAAAGAGTCACAGTGTTGCTTACAAATATTAACTCATTAATTTGCTCTGGCATCCCCCTGTGACCCCTAGAATGTATTATTTTTCTTAGTTTATTAAGAGAGAAAGAGAACATGGGCACATTTTCCTAAATTCACACTGAAAAGAGAGACAGGGAGAAGGAAAAGATAATTACCACCTTCTCTTATCATCTCATCAGACCCCCAGAAGCACAGCTGTATTCCTTTCTTTGAATTTATCACCATCCAAAAAGCTTACCCAGATCATGTCTTTTTTAAAAATGTTATTATTATTAAAATATAGTTGATTTACAATGTTTTGTTAAGTTCTCTTGTACAACAAAATGACCCAATCACACACATTTCCCTGTCCTATGCAGTAAAATCCCATTGCCCATCCATTCCAAATATCAGCTTACATCCCCAAAATGCACATCTATCCTACTCCCTCCCCTTTCTCCCCACAGGGAAGCCCAAATCTGCTCTTCTTGGCCATGATCTGTTTTTGTTTTTCATTTATTTGTTATTTTTAATAGCATCATCTGTTCCATATTTTAGATTCCACAAATAAGTGATATCATGTGGTATTTGTCTTTTGCTTTGTGGCTTACTTCACTTAGTATGAGAGTCTCTAGTTCTATCCATGCTGCTGCAAATGGCATTAGGTTGTCTTTTTTTATGGATGAGTAATATTCCATTGTATATATGTACCACATCTTCTTAATCCATTCATCTGTTAATGGACATTTAGTTTGTGTCCATGTCTTGGCTATTGTGAATAGTGCTGCTATGAACATGGGGGTTCCTCTGTCTTTTTCAGTGAAAGTTTTGTCCAGATATATGCCCAGCAGTGGAATTGCTGGATCGTATGGTAGCTCTATGTTTAGTTTCCTGAGGTACCTCCATTCTGTTTTCTGTAGTGGTTCTACCAGTTTACATTCCTACCAACAGTAGAGGAGGGTACCTTTTTCTCCACATACTCTCCAGCATTTGTTATTTATTGACTTATTAATGATGGCCATTCTGACTGGTGTGAGGTGGGACCTCCCATTGTAGTTTTGATTTTCATTTCTCTAATAATTAGTGATATTGAGCATTTTTTTCATATGCTGTTGGCCATTCATATGTCTTCTTTGGAGAAATGTCTATTTAGGTCTTCTGCCCATTTTTCAGTTGGGTTGCTTTTTTTGTTGTTGTTGAGTTGGATGAGTTATTTGTATAATTTGGAGATGAGGCCCTTGTCTGTTGCATCGTTGGAAAAGATTTTTTTTATCCCATTCCATGGGTTGTCTTTTCATTTTTTCAATGCTTTCCTTTGCTTTGCAGAAGCTTTTGAATTTGATTAGGTCCCATTGTTTATTTATGTCTTTATTGCCATTATTCTAGGAGGAGGATCAAACAAGATGTTGCATTGATTTATGTCAAAGAGCATTCTGCCTGTGTTTTCCCCCAGGAGTTTTATAGTGTCTGGCCTTATATTTAGGTCTTTAATCCACTTTGATTTTATTTTTTTATATGGTGTTAGATAGTGCTCTACTTTCATTCTTTTACATGTAGCTTTCCAGTATTCCCAGAACCATTTATGGTCCCAGGACCACTGTATGTTCTATCCTCCTTTGTCATAGATTAGTTGACAATATGTACTTTGGTTTATAACTGGGCTTTCTATCCTGTCCATTGGTCTATATTTCTGATCATGTGCCAGTAGCATATTGTTTTGATGACTGTAGCTTTGAAGTATTGTCTAAACTCAGGAAGCTCAATTCCTCCATTTTTCATTTTTCTTTTTCAATATTGCTTTGGTTATTCTGGGTCTCTTGTGTTTCCATATAAATTTTAAGATATTCTGTTTTAGTTCTGCGAAGAATGTCTTTGGTAATTTGATAGAGATTGCTTTGAATCTGTAGATTGCCTTGGGTAGTATAGTCATTTTGACATTATTGATTTTTTCCGATCTAAGAGCACGGTATATCTTTCCATCTGTTTGTATTGTCTTGATTTCTTTCATAAGTGTTTTATAGTTCTCAGAGTATAGATCTTTTGTTTCTTTAGGGAGGTTTATCCCTAGGTATTTTATTCTTTTTGATGAGATTGTAAATGGTGTGGTTTCTCTGATTTCTCTTTCTGATCTTTCATTATTAGTATATAGAAATGCAGTTGATTTCTGTGTATTAATTTTGTAGTCTGCAACTTTGCCAAATTCATTGATGAGTTCTAACAGTTTGCTGGTGCTGTCTTTAGGGTTTTCTAATTAATGGTATCATGTCATCTGCAAACAGTGATAGTTTTACTTCTTCTTTTCCAATTTGGATTCCTTTTATTCCTTTTTCTTCTCTGATTGCTGTGACTGGGACTTCTAAAACTACGTTGAATAATAGTGGTGAAAGTGCACATCCTTGTCTTGTTCCTGATCTTAGCAGAAATGTTTTCAATTTTTCACCATTGAGAATGATTTTAGCTGTGGGTTTTTCATATATGTTTTTTATTATGTTGAGGTAGGCTCCCTCTATCTCCACTCTCTGGAGAGTTTTTATCAGAAATGGTGTTGAATTTTGTCAAAAGCCTTTTCTGCATCTATTGAGAGGATCATATGGTTTTTATTCTTCAGTTTGTTGATGTGGTATATCACAGTGATATATTTGCAGATATTGAAGAATCCTTGCATCCCTGGGATAAATCCTACTTGATCATGGTGTACGATCCTTTTAATATATATTTGAATTTGGTTTGCTAGTATTTTGTTGAAGATTTTTGTGTCTATGTTCATCAGTGATATTTGTCTGTAATTTTCTTTGTGTGTGCGTGTGTTATCTTTGTCTTGTTTTGGTATCAGGGTAAGGGTGGCCTCATAGAATGAGCTTAGGAGTGTTCCTCCCTCCACTATTTTTTGTTGTTGTTGTTGTTGTTGTTGTTGTCTTTTTGCCTTTTCTAGGGCCACTCCCATGGCATATGGAGGTTCCCAGGCTAGGGGTCTAATTGAAGCTGTAGCTGCCGGCCCACACCACAGCTCATGGCAATGCCAGATCCTCAACCCACTGAGCAAGGCCAGGGATCGAACCCACAACCTCATGGTTCCTAGTTGAATTTGCTAACCACTGTGCCACAATGGGAACTCCCCCTGCTATTTTTTTTGAAGGAGTTTCAGAAGAATAGGTGTTAACTGCTCTCTGAATGTTTGATAGAATTCACCTGTGTAGCCATCAGATCCTGGACTTTCGTTTTTTGGAAAGTTTTTAATCACATTTTCAATTTCAGTACATGTGATTGGTCTGTTCATATTTTCAGTTTCTTCCTGATTCAGCCTTAGTAGGTTGTACCTTTGTGAGAATCTGTCCATTTCTTCTAGGTTGTCCATTTTATTGGCATACAGTTGCTTAGTAGTCTTTTATGGTCCTTTGTATTTCTGTGGAGTCATAATTTCTCCTTTTTCATTTCTAATTTTATTGATTTGAGCCCCTTTTTTCTTAATGAGTCTGGCTAAAGGTTTATCAATTTTGTTGATCTTTTCAAAGAACCCAATTTTGGTTTCATTGATCTTCTCTATTGTTTTCTTTGTCTCTATTTCATTTATTTCTGCTCTGATCTTTATGATTTCTTTCCTTCTGCTAATTTTGGGCTTTGTTCTTCCTTCTCTAATTGTTTTAGGTGTGAAGTTAGGTTTTTTATTAGAGCTTTTTCTTCTTTCTTGAGGTAAGATTGAAGTAAATTTCCCTTTTAGAACTGCTTTTGCTATGTCGCATAGGTTTGGGGTTGTATCTTCATTGTCATTTGTCTCTAAGTATCTTTTGATTTCCTCTTTGATTTCTTCAGTGATCCTTTGGTTGTTCAGTAGCATATTGTTTAGCTTCCAGGAGTTTGTGGGGTTTGCTGGGTTTTTTTTGTTTTTTGTTTTGTTTTTCTTATAGTTGATTTGTAGTTTCATGGCATTGTGGTCAGAGAAAATACATGGGATAATTTTAACTTTTTAAAATTTTACCAAGGCTTGATCTGTGGCCCAAAGTGTAATCTATCCTGGAGAATGTTCCAAGTACACTTGAGAAGAATGTATATTCTGTCACTTTGGGATGGAATGTTCAATAAATATCAGTTAAATCAATCTTGTCTAGAGTATTGTTTAAGGTCTGTGTTTCCTTGTTGATTGTTTCTGGGTGATCTATCTCTTTATGTAAGTGGGATGTTAAAGAAAGTCCCCCACTATGATTGTGTAGCTGTTGATCTCTCCTTTTATGGCTGTCATCAGTTGCCTTATATATTGAGGTGCTCCTGTGTTAGGTGCATGTATATTTACAATTGTCATTTCATCTTCTTGGATTGCTCCTTTAATTATTAAGTAATGTCCTTCTTTGTCTCTTGTGCTTTTCTTTATTTTAAAGTCTGTGTTGTCTGATATGAGTATTACTACTCCTGCTTTCCGTTAATTTCCAGATCATGCCTTAACACTCACTAATGTGTGATCTCAGGTGAACAGTTTTAAGTCACCAAACCTGAGTTTCCTCATGTATAAAATAGTGGGAATAATAGCTTTCTTAGGATTATTGAGAGGACTGCATTAAATCCTTTTGATGAACAGCTTAGTAGAGGCCTCCCTTGATATGGAGTAAGTGTAAGAAAATGAAAACATTTCTTAATAAATTAAATTACATTGAGCCACTTTCCAATAATCACAGTGTCCAATAATGGAAATGCTATTTCATGAGGTAGTGAATTACCCATCACTGTAAAGGTCTGTACAATGGCTAATATCTATCTCTCATCTGTGTTAGAGGAGGGACCATGTAGTGATGTGTTGCTAGATGGTTCCTAAAGTCTCCCCCAGCTCTTACAGTTCAAGTAATGGTAGGTGGTGAGGCTTTATTGAAGGATCATGAAATTTCTTGACACTTGTGCAGCTTTTTTATTTTTAAGACCCTTCTACTTGATCCTTTTTAAAATTTTATTTGGGGTATAGTTGACTTACAATGTTATATTAGTTTCAGGTGTAACTAATATATAACAACTAATATATAACTAAAATATATAACATATAATTAGTTATATAACAATGTTATATTAGTTTCAGCAAAGTGAATCCATCATAACTATAAATATACGCATTCTTTTTTTTCCATATAGGTTACTACAAACTATTGAATCGATTTTCCTATGCCATAGAGTAGGTTCTTGTTAATCATCTATTTTGTACAAAAGTGTGTATGTTATTCCCATCCTCCCGGTTCTTCCCTCCCCCCAGTGGTTTCACATGTGGTAACCATAAGATTTGTTTTGAAATCTGTGAGTTTCTGTTTCATAAGTTATTTTGTGTCATTTTATTAGAGTCCTCATATAAGTGATATCATATGATATTTGCCTTTCGCTGACTTTTTTCACTCAGTATGATAATCTTTAGGTCTATTCGTGTTGCTACAAATGGCATTATTTCATTCTTTTTTATGGCTGAATAATATTTCATTGTATATATGTACCATATCTTCTTTATCCAGTCCTCTGTTGATGGATATATAGGTTGCCTCCATGCTTGTCTATTGTAAATAGTACTGCAATGAACACTGTATCTTTTCAAATTATGGTTTTCTCTGGATAGATGCCCAGGAGTGGGATTGCTAGAATATATGGTAGTTCTATATTTGGTTTTTTAAGGAATCTCCATACAGTTTCCAGAGTGGTCGTACCAATTTACATTCGCACTAACAGTGTAGGAGGGTTCCCTTTTCTCCACACCCTCTCCAGCATTTTTTATTTGTAGACTTTTTGATTGTGGCCATTGTGACTGGTGTGAGGTGATACTTCATTGTAGTTTTAACATGCATTTCTCTAATAATTAGTGACATTGAATGCATTTTCATGTGTAGTTTAAATGTACTATGGTTTTGTATATTATAACTTAATTCTAATAATAACCCTATAAGGAAGACAGGAGTGGTGTAATTATTTTCATTTTATAATAGAAAAATATTAGAGAAATTAAATGACTTTCTCAAGATCATGTATTTAGAATATTGAAGAAGCTGGAATTTGCACCCATTTTTCCTGAATGTGCCCTTGCATCAATGTATAGTCCTATAGGTTTCTATTCTTGAGTAGGTACCTTTTAAACACACTTGTAAAGGCTGACCTTCCTTTTCAGCATTCCTCTTCTTTGCTCTCCACATCTGCTCAATTCTTCCAGCATCCACAAAACACAGTGTTGCAGTGCTCATAGGTACTGGTTGAAGACCTAGAGTGACATTGAAAATTGGGAAGAACATTACCACTCCCCCACAGACCTCACCTTCCTCCAAATTTTGCCCTGGCATCCAGAATAAGATGAATCCTAAGAGCAAATACCATCCTGTGTTATTCTCTGTGTAGCAATGGCATTCTGAAAGGTCATGGGGTAGGGGAGGAACTTTTCTTGCTGTGAATTAGTCTTGAGATGAAAACTGCTTTTTAATCTAAATCTGTCGTTGTGCAGTCTTTCAGCTGGTGACTAATCGGGGTGGCTGTGACTAGGGTGGTAGCAGGAAGCCAATTCTGTGATGCTGAGAATGGGCTCCCACCTTGCTGTAATTTACTAGCATAATGAGAGGAAGGAGAAAAATGCCACAAGTGTTTAATAGCTAAGCAAATTGTTTTCAGACCTGCTTTTTTTTTTTTTTTTTCCTTCATCATGCTCTAGACACACATCACAAGGAGAAATATCAGTTGCCATTCTGTTTGGATCACTTCAGCTATTTTTTTTTTCATTTTTCAAGCTTTATTCATGCTGCCTTTTTCCATTTACTGCAGCAAATACTTTATCTGCTTTCTTAAAAATGAGATAAATACCAACAATTGGTGGAAGCATTGGATTTGCTCTTCTTCACATCTCCCCAAGGCAGTGAAACAAAAGAGTTAGATAGGCATGAGTGTTACTTATATGGCTTAGCAATGCTGAAGTTTTCTTCCTGTTTGTCCTGATGGGATGTAGAAAGACTTAATCCATCTGAAGGTCTTGGGTTTGGGCCGTTCGTCCCTCTCATTGTCTCTCCCTCCTGAAGCAGTAAGGCAATCAGACCAGCTGTAGGCACATATTAGCTCAGTTTATATGTATTTAGGTGAGTCATAAACATGTTCCAAGTCAGAATGATTTGTGGAGAAGGTGACCCCAAGAGAGTGGAATCATCAGACAATCCTGAAAGGAGAAGTTGGTTCCTTATTTCATTCCATCTTTCACTTTTTTATTCACTAAACACTGAACACCATATAATGAGTATAAAGATAAATGATAAAACTCTGAATCCTCCTAGCACCTTTCAGCCTTTCATGGGAGACATGTAAGTAATAAGACAATGGATTTTGTGTAATGATGGATGGGAATTCAGGTATTTCAAAGGACCCTGAGAATATCCGAGGGGAGCTGAAGAGTTTTCCCAGAGGTAGACACATGAAGAGAGTTTCTAAGAATGAATTCATGAAGTATATTCAGGAAAAGGAGTCTTTCTAGAGAGGAGGATATACAAATTCATGAACATGTGAGGAAGTATGATGTGTCCAAGGCAAGTGGTTTGGTATGACTAAAGCAACATGCATACCTGAGGCAGTGGCAAGAATTGTGGTTAAAGACATGGGGAGGTAGCTTTTAAAAGGCCTCATGTGGAGTTCTCATTATGGCCCAGTGGGTTAAGAATCTGACATATTGTCTGTGAGGATGTGAGTTCAATACCTGACCTCGCTCAGTGGGTTAAGAATCCTGCAAGGCTCCAAGCTGCAGCACAGGTCACAGCTGTGACTCAGATCCAGCATTGATGTGGCTGTGGCATAGGCCTCAGCCACAGCTCAGATTTGATACCAAGCCTGGGAATTTCCATATGCTGTAGGTGCAGCCCTAAAAAAAAAAATCAATAATAATAAAATAAAAAAATAATGAAATGTACTATGCACAAGGCCTATATTAATCATATTGCATATATTAATAGTATGTATTTAATATATATTCCATATTTTTATACATTAATATATATTTGATCCTCACAACCATAGGAGGGAAGTAGTCTCATGATTAGCATGAGAGAGAGGAAGGAAGGAAGGAAAGGAAGAAGCATCTGGGTTTCACTAGTATTAGAAAGAAAATTTTTATAAGAACCTTTTTCTTTAAGGGTTTTGTTGTTGTTGTTGTTGTTTTTGTTTTGTCTTTTTAGGGCTGCACCCGCAGCATATGGAGGTTTCCAGGCTAGGGGTCAAATGGAGCTACAACGGCTGTCCTACCCCACAGCCACAGGAACGCGGTATCCAAGCCACGTCTACGACCTACACCACAGCTCATGGAAATGCCAGATCCTTAACCCATTGAATTAGGCCAGGGATCGAACCTCTGTCCTCATGGAAACTAGTCAGATTCATTTCTTCTGAGCCACAACAGGAACTCCTAAAGTACTCTTGACAGTGAACTTTCAAGTATGATATCAAACTCCACCCTGTCTTCTTCCCTGTCCTTTTTCTAAAAATTAAGGTGATGGAAGAAATGTGCTCCAATATCTTGGCTTAGATCCAAGCCAGGAAATTGTATTAGGCTCCCCAAATTAGTTTTTCCATGGTTTTAGTTAGGTCAGAAAATCTTCTTCATCCTCTAATTTAGGAAAGGGTGGATGCCTATCTGTCCCACTATCTTCATTTGGATGCAGAGAGGCCAAAATAGGCATGTCGAGAAATACATTTGACAGGCAAGGAGTTGAAAGATTTTGTAGTGATGTGGTGTTACTGCCATGTTTCTGTGAAAATCTATAGCCTGACCTCTGGCCTTTTAGGGGGAAAATGGTTCTCAGAAATATCCAGTGGTGCCATTACTCCCAACACAAGGAAGTAAACACATCAATAAAATATTAGTGCTGACTGTAAGAGCACATTGTATTTTTCCAAGTCTGTTATCACTTTAAAATAGCTGGAACAGTGCATTTTGAAATTCACCAAAGGCATTGTGCACCCTACTTTCTGCAAGAAATTTGTACTGATCAACCCTAATTGAGACTTAAAAGAAAGCATTTGAACTGTATTCTGCTGTCATCGTGGGATATCTTCCTTATGTTACATTAAAAAAAAAAATCCCCTTTTTCTGACTTTCCTAGTCCTGACTTCCTCTTCTTTCACCCTTCACTGAGATATCTTTGTAAAAATGGATGTATTTTTGAGGGAAATTAGGGGAAAATGAAAATGGAATAAAAGGACACTGGGTACCTAAGTAGGAAAGACCTGTGAAAGGGAAGCCGTGTTGGAGAAGGATTATGAGAAAATTAAATAGATAAATTTACAGAAACATCAAATAATTCTTCCCGTGCATTTCTTTATCTCTTCCCATTATTCTCTTTGAAGAGCACGAGCCCTGTAATTTCTCTCTTTGTCTTTCTTGTCCTCCACTGAATCTCCGGGACTTCTAAAACAAATCAAATCAAGAATTAACCTTTTAAGCATGAAATCTATCTCTTTGCTATGCTCTGCGTGTCCTCTATAAATCATTCTGTGGAAGATCAGCACTGCTCCAGTCCTCAGGTGACTAGTGGGGAAGTGCTGGCCCCCCTCGTTTACTAGGAGAGCCTTTCCCTGGCTGAAATACTGTTTTGCTACAGCCTTGGGTAGGAAAAAACATTTCCAATAATTTCCTCATGCAGTATACAGCAACAGCACATTTATAAAACTAGCACGGTGGCAAGGTTATAGGCCCAGAGGAAAGAATGGTAAAATATAATTATTTGTGAGTAACAAAGTAATTCCATGGCCTAAAGCTGTTGAATTATGCGAAGGCTTAATCGCAAGGGAGAATATCTAGGAGACTAGGCAGGCCCAGGTTCTGAGCCCCCTTTCCCCCTTAACGTTGCCCAAGGCTGCTCCCCCTATAGGAGTCTGAGCTGCTATTTCTAGTCTGCTCTTCACCCTTGGCTGCAGCAGTCATGAAAATCACAATGGCAATCATTTACCACCTGCCTAAGCAAGGCCAGTCACACCACACCAAGTTGGTGCAATAATCAGCATCATTTTACGGAGACATCGAGTAGCTTGTCTAAGGTCACAGAAGCAGCAGCTTGTTGACTCACGATTCTGTTGTAGGTGAGCCTAACCCAAACTCTGCTCTTGCCATGACTCAAAAGGAGAGTGGAGCTAAACCAGGGGGTTGATATTTTTCCACTCTCTGTAAGTAGCTATACTCTAAATGGTCATGCTTTTTAAGAAAAGGAGAATCCAATGGAGTTCCTGTAGTGGCTCAGCGATAACAAAAAACTGACTGGTATCCATGAGGACATGGGTTTGAATCCCTAGCCTTGCTCCATGTTAAGGATGAAGAGTTAAGGATCTGGCATTGCCATGAGCTGTGGTGTAGGTCGCACATGGGGCTTGGATATGTCATTGCTGTGGCTGTGGCTAGTAGCTACAGCTCCAATTAGACCCATAGCCTGGAAACTTCCACATGCCATGAGTGCGGCCCCAAAAAGACAAAAAAATAAAATGAATGAAAGAAAAGGAAAGAAAGAAAGAAGAATCCAACAAGAGGATTTTTCTTTTTTCCTTTTAAGATTTATTTATTTTTATTTAAAACATTTTTTTTTTTTTTGGCCTGCTGGCAGCATGTGGAAATTCTGGGGCCAAGGATCAAACCTGTGCCATAGCAGTGATAACACTGTATGCTTAACCACTAGGCCACTAGGGAACCCCAAGGATTTTTCTTTAAGGCACTTTTTCCAAACCTTTTTCAATTTCACCATACCCCAAGAGGCTTTTAAAACATTTTTTTTTTCTAATTACCACCCCAACCCCCCATGAAATTTTGGCACAGTGATACATGGTATGTCTTTTTCATGTACTGTAGCCCTTTGGGAGACCACAGATCACGGTAATAACTTGGATCTTTCCTAACCACCTTGGAGCTGATACTGCCCACATTGAGATGGAGTGACATAGCACAGCACATCATCGAAGTTCTTCTTTTATTCAAAACATCCAGCAGTGAAAGCAGAGGTGTTTTTTCCCTCCAACTCATGTGGTAGGAGAAGTACATTGTGATAGAATCTCATTGGTGAACCTCCACAGTTGATCAATATAGAATAGAAGAGACGCTATTCAGAGCATTTTGAGCACCTGCAGCCTCTCAGAGGGGAAAGTCTGGGGCCAGGGAAAGCAAAGCCAGCAAGGCTACAGAGGTGAAATCAAAACCATTGCCCGCCATTCATTGTTTTCCTTGTAATTGTTGATTGATCTGTAATTTGATTGTAGAATCCAGGCTTTTATAATAAACCTTGGGCTGAACCACGCAATTAAGAATATAGAAGCTCAAAGGAATCCAAACACATGACTGGATTTACTGAGAGACCGAGGTGATTTTTAGCAGAGGGACCAATTAAAATCTCCTGGAAAGTGGAAAGAGATTTATATTTAAAATGAAATTAGCCCTTATTAAGTACCCACAATATATCAGATATTGGTCTGGAAGTTTTAACATTATCATATATCTAAACTCCCCAATAACTCTGTGAGGCAGATGGAGTTTCTCACCTTTTATAGCCCCAGAACCTGAAACTCTACAGAGATATCCAAAACCTGCTTGCTCAAGATGGCGTGTAACTGTCAAGCAGCAGGGTAAAAAGCCAAAGCCAGACTTCAATAAAATCCCAGGTCTTACTTTGGTTTTGATTGCAGACCTGATGTGTGAAAATGCACTTTTATACACACATGCGCGCACACACACACACACATGAATTATACCAAAATTGTTTAGAAAATTTGACATTAACTTGTACTGTTTGCACTTTTTAAATGAAGAGCTTTCAAAAAGTATATATTTTGAAGGCATCTATGAACTTCTGACTGGTAAGAAAAGATGATTTTTTATTCTTTCACCAAGCCTCTTCTAGTCTCTTAGTTTCTTTTTCCTTTATCTAAAACTGTCAGAGATCAAAACTCAGAACAAAGGAGCAGAATATAAATTACTGCACTTGGCTGTGGGATCTAAGCTAATAAGAATCTGTCTTAAATTGACTGTAACATACAAAATTTGGGGAAAATAACTCTAAGCGTTTCGGTGCCTTGCGCAGTCTGTGGAAAGCAGTACACTACGCTTGTTTTCTCTTAACCCTTTGCCTCCTGACCAAGAATCAGGATGAAGAGCTGCTTGGAAAATCAGAGTTGACTCATTCATTTGCCAAATGTTGAATAAATAACTAAGATGTGCCAGGCTTGTGCTAGATACTAGCTAAGCAGAAGTATATTAATGAGGCAAGTTTCCCTGCCCTCAAGGGAGGTCACATTAAACAAGAGATACAAATGAAACAAGAAATGGGTAAATGCATACTTACTTACAGATTTGATAAATATTTGAATGGAAAGACCAAGGTGCCTTGATGGAGAGTAAGTGTGGGGATGGTGCAAGCCACTTAAGAAGAGTCGACATTAGTTCTGAGGAAATGAGACCTAATCGTGGATGAGAGCTTGACCATGAGAAGAGAAGCGTGGGCTTGCAGCTTGCAGGAAGGAGTAGGTTCTGAGGAAGTAATGGGCCTTGCATTTTAGAGGAAAGAGAGGAAATCAAAGTGTCTGTAGTGCTGTGACCAAGGGCAGAGTAGCTTGGGAGACTCTGGGGATACCAGAAATGCCACTGTAGAAAGATAGAATCTTATGCTAAGAGCTATGGTGACCCTTTAAAGGAGTTCAAGCCAGAGAGTAGCAGGGTTTGCTTTGCATGTTTAGAAGGTCACTTTGGCTGATGGAAAGGGAAAAAGAAGGCAACATGGATGTTAGTAAATAGTTGTCTGTAGTATTGTAGTGTCCAGACACAGTGTTGATTGGCTAGACTAGCCTGGCAGCCAGGAAAAATGGAAATGAGTTAGGGTCTGATCTTTGATTGATGTCTGAGGAGTCAGCTCCCTACAGTTCACCTGGTGAGGAGGAGGCTATCTCAGTGATGAAGACACTGAAATACTCCAACGACAGCCTGTAATAGAGAAGACCACACATTTACCAGGACAAAATTACTATGTGGTTGCCCATTGCCTAGCTCCCTCTGGCTGCATGTATTCATGACTTTTCCCCTTAAAGGCAACCTTGAGTGTTGTTTCCCACTAGAATAAAACATGTGTGTATAAGTATCAGAGATAGAGTTGGAGGAGAGGACTGTATAGGTGTTGATTTACCCCGTGGTATTTTTTTATAAACACTATTCCTAAGTTGTATGACATTAGATGATTTTTTAAAGTACTTAATTTCTCCCACCATAACATCTTAATCTAGAAAATAAAAATGTTACCTACTAGGCCAGGAAAAGTAATGGCAGAGATGAAGGCATGGCTTCTCCTCCATAAATATCAATGGGATGCTAGATGCATTTGCTAATAGGAACTTTTCTCCCAAAGCAAAATGATGAAGCAGATGACAGCTCTTGGAACGGTCCAGTCCCTGCTTCTTCTACAGTCTCTAACTGGTTTGCACTTTTTGGGCGCAGCTGCTGTCCATCCTTCTCCATCCCCCACCTCCAATGGACAGCTTCTTTGGTGTGCAATTCTAGCTAAGGAGTAGTCCCATTAAAAGCAGCCTGATAAAGGCCCCCATTTTAAGGTACTCAGGAATCTTTGCAGTCTAAAATGTGACTCCTCCAGGGATTTTGCCAGGTTAGGAAAGAAAACTCCTAAAGCACATGTCCTCAACCTAGCAAACACACATTTCTAGTGGGGAAGCATCTCGGGGACAGGCTAAAGTGAATATCATTTAGGGGCAATCAGATTGCAAAACCAAATGGCTGTTCCATATGCCTGGGAGGCCAGTTCTGCTGCTCAGGGTTCTAGATGGTTTGTTTTCTCCTCTTATTTATGTTCTTGGAGATGACAGCAGCCCCACCACTCTGGAAACTGGCCAACAGCCAGTCAACCAGCAAGGATTTATTAAACACCCCAGAGTGCATTACCCTCTTGAGGCCCAGCCTGGTTGCAGCTTTGGTACTTTTCTCTGAACCATACTTTTCCTGATGTGACTTAGCTCCGGGAGGCTTTTCATTTTGAATGCAAATGTTTGTGGGTTAAAAGCTTATTTAAGTGTCCCCAGGGTAGGTTGGTCGGGAGACCAGCATTGCCTTCTTGTTACACTTACTCTATCTGGAGCCAGTTAAAAACCGGAAAACTTGCTTGAGGAGGCATATGGAAATAGAAGAGGTAGCAAGCAATCAAGGCAACATTTTCTGAGACTAGTGTTAAAAGCATGATTGGAAATAGAAATAAATATGAATCAGCCTCTTTTTTCTCCCTCATAAAATCGCCAATACAATTTTCTAAGTATTTGAGTTGGTTCTAAGGGTGAGTGGATTGGATTCTTATGTTAATTCACGTGGTTTTTTTCCCTTCGAATGTTGTGGATGGTTCTTCTCACCGTGAGTGGATATAGCTGATGCCTGTGGTGGGAAGTATGCTAGGAATAGAGAAGACTCAAGATAATGAAGTATTACATGGTGATATGAGTAGAACACACCTTCCTGAATTGCTGGGCTGATGGATTTAGGACTGATGGCTGACTGTCACCAAGTATGTTGCCCCCTGTAGACAGAGTGCTCCCTGCCTCTGCTGTCGTGAGTGGAGTGGAGATGACCTTTCTTGGCAAGGATGCTGACCCCAAGGTGCTATGGCACTAGGGTCTTCCTAGCTCAAAGGAGAGAACACATCCTGTGAGTGAGTGAACACATGTAGTGTGCACATGCACGTGTGGGTGTGGGTATGTATTTTCCCATGTGTATCTCCATGGCAGCTGGAAAGAGTCTGAAGAAGCCTAACTCAAAGTCCTGCCCAAGCAAAAAAGTGTCAACCACAATGTCCCTCCCTTGATTTGATTAATGTTATAGGTTGTCTACAAAAATTTAAAGGATATATAAATGTTTCATTTTTACTTTCTTCTTGGAATAGGTGGATCCAAATATTAGAGAATTTTTGTCTTTAACATTTTCCAATCTGTTGCCTTCTCTCAGTCCCTGATGCTGTAGCTTGCCCTGTAGCATCTTGACAATTTTAATAGCCTTCCAACTAATTTCCTTACAACCTGTGTCATCTCTTTGCATCTTATCCTTCTACTACTGCCCGAGTGATGAATCTCAAACCCAGATCTTACCCAGATCTTTTTTTTTTTTGGCCGTGCCAACCACATACAGAAGTTCCCCAGACTGGGGATTGAACCTGGCTACTGCAGTGACTTGGACCACTGCAGTGACAATGCTGGATCCTTAACCTCTTGTGCCACAGAATAACTCCACTCAAGCCCAGATCTTGTGAATGACTTTCTGCTTAAAATCACCAAGTGGCTCCTAATATCTTTAGCTAATATCAAATAGCTGACAATAATATTCTTTACTGAGCTCAACCTGTGTGGTAGACACCATGCTAGACGTTTCTATGTGGATTCACTCACTGAATCCTTATCACTTCCTTGTTTTAGGTTCTAGGACTGATTTGCATCCTTTAACATAAGGAGTGAGTTGTAAGATTCACAATACCAAGAGACAAACATCATTCAAATGGTGTCCTGGTGTCTTTTTAGCTTCAATCTGGAACAATATTAAGCGATATCAAGATTTTCCCCTTTAACATGCTGAGATGTGTCATTTATCACATGTCTGAGTCTATCTATGGGATAAGTTCCTAAAGGAATGGCTCAGTCAAAGAGTCTGTATGATTTTAAAAATCAGAAATACATTGCCAGATTACCTTCCATAGAGCTCGTACCATTTAGATTCAAACTTGCAATGCACAAGCACCTTTTTACACATCTCCTTGTCAACATAAACTTATTGATTTGTACTACTCTGATAAATGAAAAATAGCATCACCACCTTGTAGTTTTAATTTTGTGTTTCTCATTACCTGAAGGAAGTTATATAAAAGAGAAACCTATGCAATGGTCTTCCAGAACACCTGGGAGATGGGTGCTGTTATTACTTACCCCTTTGTTGGGAGGAAGATGACTCAAGACTTTCTGTGGCTTGGTTCTTTAACCTCTTATCATTAGTTAAATTATTCCGTGGCATGTCAATGTTTCATACTCTATTCAGAATTGTAGTCAATGCTGCACCATGGAGGCTTCAAAATTCCCCACCATTTACAAGTTCCCCAAATACACAATGTCCTCTCTACCTCTGTGTCTTATCACTTGCTACCCTGACTTGGAGTAGGCACCTCCTTCCTCAATCAGCTAATTCCTCCTTATCATTCAAGTCCTTGTCCAAGCATCACCTTCTCCAGGAAGCCTTCTCTGATTTTCATTCTTCTTTATGCTTCCAGAGCACCCTCTTCTGACCTCTCACTCAGTCTTTAGCACCCTGCATTATAGTTTTGTTTCAGTGTAAGATTCTTGGTAACAAAACTACTTCTTATTTGGCTTTGTTTCCCAATTACTTGGTCCAACATTTGGCACATTGTGAGTGCTAAATATGTATTTGTTAAACCAGCTAAAGAATTAATGATCAAATATAAAAAATGAATTGACAATTCAAAGAATGAAAGTAAAAGAAAAGTTTCATATATTACTTTTTTCTCCAGATGATGCAGTGCTACTTACTTGTTAACACAACTATTTTCTCAAAGGGTTTGTGTTTTTAGGAGTGGTTACTTAAGGTATTCTGGTGTATTCTTCACTGGAACAGAAGACAGATAAAAGGTGGTATATTTCAGGGATTCCAATTACCTTAGGGACTTGGGCAGTCCTTTGAGGGGCCCTGGAAGAGGCAGTGGGGTTGGGGTGCTCTACTATCCCTCTAACCCCACTCTAAGCCCTTCATACACAGCTCACCTCTTTAAACAAAGCAAGATGTCATCTGTCTTACATTTTGGATTTCTACAATAAAATGTCTGTAGTTCTAAAATGCTTAATAGCCTCTAGAAGAAAAGAAAACCTAGGTCAGAAATGTGGGTTCTAGTCTTGGTTCTACCTTTAGCCAGATTTGTGACCTCACACGTTGCCTTAATCTGTGAGATCAATCCTTTGGGCCCAATGAGACCGAAATCCCTTGGAACTCTAGATCAATGAACTTGTTTATAGCCATGTATTACATCTGAAGATCTGTATCTTCTCTCGTTTTGAACACTGTAGTTAAAATTTCCTTTTTGAGTCACCACTTTGATTATAGAGCACTGCAACACTTTCTGTCTTTTTAAAAAGTCACTCCAGTTTCCAGAGCCCAATTTCTTAATGGAACTTTTTCTTGTTCTTGCCTTCAAAACAAGGGACTCTGTACCTACCAACATCTTTTACCTTGTTAGCCCTCTTGTGTGCCCACTCAGCATGTTGATGTTCAATCCCTCACACCTCCTTTCTTTTCTTACTTCCTCCCCTAGAATGGGAAATTCTTTACTTTTACGCTATTCATTTATTTTGATTTTAAAACGTACTGCCCATTAGGCACAGTCCATGAATTCAACCAATTTCATCTGACTAGTTAAGGGACAATGTTTACTCATTTTGTCTTACTTATAGGTCAAAATCCCCTATCATGATAGACCTCATTAAGATAAAATAAAATTATTGTTCACATTTACTTTTTATGGAAAAGTCTCTTTATTATATAAATCATATTGATTACAGACTACAAGTTCCTTGAGGACTAAATTTATGTCTGTTTTAACTATTGCATAAATTAGCATACATGAATTTTTTATGGGAACGTGTGCATTTATAGCTTTCTGTGTCTAAATGTCCTCATACTTAAACTCTTGAAAGCTTGCAAGATTTAAAAATGGGTAGGAGATTCCTGGTTTGGAATTAGAGCTGCTTCAAAAGTAAAATCTAGTTTAAAAATTATTCTCAAATATAGGCTTCTTAGTTCTTCTCTAGTATATCACTTTCCCTGTAAAGTAAGAACACCTGTAACTTTGTGAATATCAATATTGTATTTTCAAAGAAGTTCCCTCTACATGGTGATCCCATTCTGGAAAAGGAGAATTAGTTTGCAGAGTGGAAGGAAAACCCATTTTTTTCCATTTCTTTTGTTCTATCTGAAAGCCTGCAAAATTTAAAAATGATCCATCTCAGGGACACTTTTCACTCCTTCCTTTCTCCAAATCCTGATCTTTTTGCTGCTGCTTGAAAAACACTGGCCTAGGTTCTGAAATAGACACAGGTACCCAAGTGCTCTGATGTGACACCTCCCTATTAATAAGCCAGGGTGGCCCCAAGAGGCAGCCTAGCTTCCTCACAAGGGGCCCAGGTGCTCCTGCAGCAGTTCAAGCAGATCTTTGTCTCTCCCCACCTCCACCTAATGAGCGGACTCTTCCCTTTATCTGGGACACCTCAAAGGCCACCCTCCCCCTGAGCCACTGTGGGGAATGGCTTTCCTACTATCATTTTTTCCAGAGAGGGTGATACCTCTACCTCCTGTGGGGCAAATTACTTTCTGAGCAGCAGTGTTCTGTCAGTGTCTATGGCTCCCTTTCTGCATCTCGGAGAGCAGCAGCTGTCCTTAGACACGGATTCCACACTGTGTGTCACTACCTCTTATAACGCCAGCAATCCCTCCTCTTTTCTTACTACTTACTGGCAGGTTAACTTTCTGTCCTGGAAAATTTCAGTGGCACGTTCAGTGTGAGTAGACTAGATAACATAGTCTGGCAATGCAGTGAGAGGAAACTTTTTCAGTAGGAAATCATTCTCTTTAATCATTTCAAAAAGTCTAATTTCATCTGAAGAGTTTCAGCCCAATACAAAATGACCTAGCAGACTAAATAAACACCCAAATCCTGTGTACTTATCTACACCATTCTTCTAATCCCCTTGACCTTGGATCATCAATAGATGCAGTGAGCCCTAAGGTCCTCTTGTCTCTGCATCCTTGATTCAGAGTAGAGCAGCAGGAGGCAGAGGCCACTAACCCTGCCCTCTCCCCGCCCCCCACCACCCTCCTTTAACTCTCCTAATGTGAGAGAGCCCTTTGGTTTTATGGCTTCATTCATTCTACAAGTTTCTTCTCATTAGTAAATCAGAAAAGGCAACACCATCCCACACAAATGTTCTAAATCACAGTAACTGAGCCAGATTCTTAATGACATTTATGCTGGGTCTGCAGAGTTCTGGTTGCAAAGATGATTGTGTGTGTGTGTGTGTGTGTGTGTGTGTGTGTGTGTGAGAGAGAGAGAGAGAGAGAGAGAGGGAGGGAGGAAGGGAGAGAGAGAGAAGAAAGAGAAGGAGGATGAGGAGGAGAATAGAGAGACAAAGAGACAGAGAAACATGCATACCTACTGTACGCACATCCAGAGACCTGTCTCACCAATTTCTGGTTCTCAAGACCTTTAAGAAGTGTAAAGAGCATGGAAAGAAACAGAGGGAAATTATTTGCATCTTAATACTGTCACTTGTTTGAAATGTGCTTGTGTGGAGACAAAAATGTAAGACAGGAAGAAAGATAAAATTACCTTTTATAATTTAGCTGTCATGGATAGGAAGAATGAACTATATTGCAGACACAGATTGTAGTTTTGTTTATTTTATTCTTTTTTATGGCCCTCAAGCTTTTCAATCCACTTACTTTGGTTGGCTTTGAGAAGCCTTCAAATTGTACGTAGTGCATCAGCTGTAGGATTTAGGCCCAATCCCTTCTGCTTCCTGCTTTCCATGTTCTGTTTTGCTCAAATGCTGATCGGGGCAAATCTCAGGGGAACTTTTTGTATGTTTGATGCAGAACCTAGGTGAATTTGTCTCTGGTTATTGTACTTATACTGGGATGATGTGTGCATCCCTCCGTTTTTCTTTTGAACAAAAACTGCCTATAAGATGCTGTTTGGCGCATGTAGGAAAACATTAAAGATGCTTCTCCAGTATTCATTGTGTAACTGAGGATCTCAACTGATCTGTGTGCAATAAAGTTTTAAGATAATGAGTTTAATTTTACCTTCTAGGCAGTGATGTATCAAAGCTTTGTTTCTTTATTAAAGAGAAAACTCTTAGAGGCTCCTCATTATTAATGTCAGTTGATACTTTAAGATGTTAATTGTAAATAAAGGCACATACATAATTTGAGCCTCCATGTCACTCCAATCATAATAGCAAAATTTAATTCTTGATGCTCAAAGCACTTAGATGGAAGTCAGCAAGTCATACTTTACACATCATTTTTCACCCTAGCTCCCTTCTCCCCAGTTGTGAACCATATCAAACATATGTAGGATTGGGGGCAAATACAAGTGGGGCACTTAATGTTTGAGTTAACACTCAAAAGCATATGCAGACTACAGTTGGTTCTCGTTATTTGCTTTCATTGTATTCTGTATGATTGCTGTCAACACTGAATATTGAACTATTGCTTCTAGGGTAAATGCAGGATTAGATTCCTACAAGCCTCTGGTCACAACATTTTTATTAACTAATCAATATATAACCTTGTTTTATGTGTATTTCTGTTGAATGAATGTTGTTGTTTCATGAATACTGAACTTAACACCAACAACACTATAACTCATGCGTGAATGAAACTTGTCTAACTCACATTCCATAAGCCTTATCAGGGTCTTTTTGCACTTAGGAACAAGAAACAGCACTTCAGCACTACTCTTAAGGGCCATTTTAAATGGCAAAATCACCAATAAAAAATAGAAAAAATATGAAAAATGTGGCATAAATACACCCTGACTTATAGTATGAGAGCTGAATCAAGAAGGCAGCTCAGTTGAGAACATTCCTGTGTGTTGGCCATCTCAAATTTTTTGCTGCTCTGTGCATGTTCACAAATGACTGTGAAAGTACAGCAAGTATTGATTTGGGGATCATGAATAAATTATAGGGAGTATGCCAAATCACAAATAATGGGATCCCCAAATAATGAGGATCAACTGTAATTCATAATTTAGACCGAAGGGCAATGGAGGCTCCTAGAGAAAAGACAATTCCCCTCCTATAGACCTTCATGATCTGGTCAATCCTGTTTATCTTCCAGAAAACCTTTTCAAGGGGCAAAGACTTCTCCAAATGACTCTGGGCTAAAAAAGTAAGTTTATTAAGTATTATAGACAACAGTGGACCTGCAACTACCCATCATTCTGTGAATGCCCTTATTTAACATGATTCATATATCATTCAGCTTTTAGCTTTTTAAAATTCTTTTAAAAATACTTAACTGTCTAAAGTCTTGCTTATCCTTGCATTTCAGACTTTTCCTAATGCTATCTAAAACTTGTTTGCCTTCCTACCTGAAATAACCAATAACCACCTCATCCTTCTTGCCTCTAGAAGGTACCCTTCCCAGCCCCAGTACTCTTGGACCTGAGCTGAGTGCAGTGCTTCATCCCTCCTCAGAGCATTTTTACATGGAAAATACACATTTATAATGGATCTACCCATATCTAGAAACATACAGACATTCATGTGCATGTGTTTAAAGAGAAGATATTTGCAGTAAATATTTCTGAGATTTGGATTCACTTCATTATTGAAATTTAAAATAAAAATGTGTAAAATCTAGGCAGTATGTAAGCATTAACTGAGTCCATGCTCCTACTAATGCCACACAACAGAGCAATAAATTGGAAAAGCAAGGGGTAGTAACTATTGGGAAAGATGGCAGATGGGGGAAATGGTGGACTAATGTCCTAGAGAACCATCTTGCCAGGGAATGGTTGCTAGTTGCTTTTAAAGAACAAAGAGGGGGAAGGTAAATTTTAAAAGGCTATAAGTTGTTGCAAATATTTCCTGGTTTTGGCCAGACTCTGGAGGCAATATGTTAATTTCTTCTTTCCTACAGCCATTCATAGCTGGGCTGGGCCAGGATGTTTCCTATGAGCTGAACAAAGGTATTTTAATTTAACCTTCAAGCATGAGAGACAAGGTTTCCAAAGATGGGCCATTATGTATATTTAAAGCTATAGGCAGCATCATTTTAGTGATTAACTTGTAGCAAAAGCAATAGAATGCAAACGTTAAAGTAAAAGAAACAGACCTAATAGGGAGTCAGATTTGTTCTTCTCTATTACATAAGTCCTTTCTCCTCATCTTAATAGCTGAAGTTGATGTAAAAAATCAAGAACATTAAAAAAGATGATGGAGGAGTTCTACCCAATAGTTTCAGGTAAAGTGCAGAGTTCTTCTTGACTCTGCTGAATTCGGCTCTAGAGAAGGCAGAGAGAACCCAGAGTCAGAGAGCAGAAATTAGATAGACATCTTATCATACCTTCTTTAAGAAGAGTGACTTATTTTTTTTAAAAGATGATGTTGTTTCATTAAACTTGTCCTCTGTTTTCCAGAAGGTGTAAGTCTTAAGGGAACTTTTATAGAGATTTCAGACATTCCAATAATAATTCTTTTCCAACTCTTAGCCTCTGCTAATACAGCTTCCTGAGTGACCTGAACAAAATTAACACCACTTTCTGGATGCCACCAGTCTTACAAAAATCTATCTATGATTTCCTGTTTTTAATCCATCTGATGCAGTTTAATCCATCTGATGCAGTTCCACGGTCTTAAACACCTGGTCAGGATTGTTTCTTTCCTCCAGTAGAGCAGTTCTCAAACTTTTGGGAGTGTCAGAATTACCCAGAAGGCGTGTTAAAATGTTGATTCCTGGAGTTCCCGTCATGGCGCAGTGGTTAACGAATCCGACTAGGAACCATGAGGTTGTGGGTTCGGTCCCTGCCCTTGCTCAGTGGGTTAACGATCCGGCGTTGCATTGAGCTGTGGTGTAGGTTGCAGACGCGGCTCGGATCCCGCGTTGCTGTGGCTCTGGCGTAGGCCGGTGGCTACAGCTCCGATTCGACCCCTAGACTGGGAACCTCCATATGCCGTGGGAGCGGCCCAAGAAATAGCAACAACAACAACAACAACAACAACAAAAAGACAAAAAAAAAATGTTGATTCCTATGTCCCAATCCTACTTCTGATTAAGTAGTTCTGGGGTGGGACCTGAGAATTTGCATTTGTAACACGTTTCCAGGTCTTGCAGATGCTGCTGTCTAGGTGACACTACATTTTGGACACCACTAACCCTAATACAACCTGTTCACTGGGAAGATTTAAGTACAATAAATTCCTGCCACATTGTAAATACTCAGTAAATGCTTATCATATGTCAATTCAGTTTTCTTACCATCCAGTAAACATGCCATTTCAATTCTGTCCTTGTTTTGCTGCCCATGCTTTACGTTTTGTTTTGTTTTGTTTTTTACACAGTCTTCACCTACTCAGATCCATCTTAACTCAGGTAGAGTCCCACCCAATTTTCTTGAAAACTTTGACCTCATCACTAACTCTTCTTTTCCTGAACACACATTGACCTGTGTTTGTTTGTTTGTTTATTAAAAATGTGTACTAATTTGTTTCCTTGGTAAAATTGTGTTTCCATGTAATTGAGGCTGTCTGAGGCCTTATCTTGCAGATTTCTTCTATCCATGACAGTGTCCAGAATAACTACGGAAAGAACAGGATGGAGTATTTGCTTTTAGGGGCTTAAATATGCCACTATTTCAAAGGTTGTAAAGAAATTCATAAAATTATTTTGCTAATAGGACAGAGGGTGAATGAAAATAATTATTCAATTTATCTTAAAGTACTAAAGAGGAAAAACTTCAAAACTCAGTTCATTGTAACTTAAGATTTGTTCTTTTGAAGGTTGAGTGTTTTGAATCTCAAATCCTACTGAAGAACTGAACATTTTGTCCCCATTATAAATATTTAACATCAATATATATTGTATGTAATTAGTACTAATGATATACATACACCCATATATATGTGACCTAAATGTTATTGGGGCTTTATTTTGCTTCCCTGGAGTTCTCCATCTGTGCCTTACTATTAATATCAAGCAAAAGGCAAAAGGAGAAAGATAGTTTTCAAGGAGGTCTCTCTTGCTGCTTCCATGATTGAGACCTGAAGTATTGTTAGGATTCCTGGGCTCCACATAATATTTCATAAAGTTCCCCGTAATGTTCTTGAAAAGGTTGAAGATTTCTAATAAAGTTATTTCTCAGGCTTTTTCTCACATTTTGAACCCTCTCCTTTCAAAAGAGACATGCAAGCACAATTACCCATTGGTTCAAGCAACTTCTCTTCTCAAGGTGCTAACTCCTCTGCATTTAGCTGGTTGCCTTGCAGTTAATTTTGTATAGAATGGAATTACTTGAACACCGTTAGGTTTATCATACATCTCTTTAGGAAGTAACTTTGGTTTAGTAGAGACTGTGAATTAATTCGTTTGTTAATTCATTCAGTAAATATTTATTAAGTGCCTATGAGTGTGGGCATTATAATAAATATCTTCGAGGATAGGAAGATGCATCAGATACGGAGTCTACTTTCAATCAGCATATGCCTGGTAGAACAATGTCCATACAGATCTATATTTTAAGTGGAAAAAATTAAGTATCATAAGGGAGGCTAGATGTGATGCAGATTGCTAAAGAGTAGAATGCTTCCGGAGGATATTAGGGGAAACTTGACTGCAAAAGCTGTATTTAGTTCAGTCAGCAAAGACGCAGATAGACTTTATCTGGAGTTGGGGAGATGAACTGCTTTTTGCTAAGCCTGGACACTCCTCACTCCAGTTGAATTCTAGAGTGAGGGACCTACTCAGGCATGGAGGGATATGAAAATGGAAGGATATGGAGATGGTTGGAAGTGCTGGCTGCTGCCATTTCGAGGAGGGCTGTCAGCTGTAGGCCAAAGAGAATGGGTTTATGTTATGCATAATGAGAAGGGAAGTGAGAGGAATCGATCTATGCTTTAATAAGATTAGCCTGGCAATAGAGTATAAATCGAACTGTCTATAATTTCCTTTCTAGTCTCACATCTATGATTTTGATGAATTGGTCTCCAAATGCACCTTTACCCCTCCTGAACCTTGAGACTTACTGGAACTTCAGTGTTGCTTTCCCAAATAAAGAGAGGGCCTTAAGGTCTGTGACTACCTTAGTGAAAGGACTTGTTGGGAAGGTTGCAAAGTGGATTAATTAAACAGATAAACCTCCTGGAGGAAAGACTATGACTCAGTTACATATATGCATATATCATGACTCAACAGATATGTCATTGGCTTCCAAAAAGTATTGAAAGAGAAGAATCAAGAGCCATCTGCACTCTGCAGAAACACGTAGTTTGCCCTAGCAGAGGTGATTTTTATCAAGCCTAAGTTGCTCCAGACTGTGGTCTGGACTGAGAATGGAAGAAGTTAAGTATGCACGAGGTAAATATTGACATTCAGCAGATAACCTTCGCCTCTCCTAGGGAAGGAGGCTGGCAAATGAATATTTTAGATGTTTCATATTATGAAGTTATTTGGCGAGATCTGGAGTGTTGCTATCTTAGCTTTATATTAATGACTTGTGAATGGTCATGGCATGCATTCAAAGTGAGAAAAAAGATATACTCCTAGAAAACACTGATTTTTCTTTCAAATTGTTTTGTACCTAAGCTAAGGTGAGGAATTAATTACAAAACCAATACAGCTCCCATCAAGGTATCACTAGGCTGAGAAACTTGAAGTCACCCTTCTAGGTTTGTTTTGTTTTTAAAATTGATACACATTTGTGGACATTTGGTAGATATTAAAAATTACAGAAAATGAATGTTTATTAACCCTACCCACAAACGCTGATGAAATTGAAAAGCCTCCCTGTTTGTTCTGTAAAGCAAAAAAACAAAAGTTTTTGAGTTTTATGCATGAAATGTCAGTTTTTCATACTACTCAAAACTGCGGCTGCTCTGTGTTACAGCATTTAGATTTTCCAGTCTACTCTCCCCTGCCTCTCAGCCCCCTCTTATCCAAGAGCCAGTCTCTGCAGATGAACTGGTGGCTCTTTTCCAAAGTCATCAGGTGGCTTGTATTCACAAAAGCAGAGCAATTCCGCCCTCAGCTGGCCAGAGAAATGGTTACATTTTGAGATTCCCTGAGCTTCTGCAGAGCAGAGGCTGCAAGAACTTACTTTGAGACAAGATGTGCTTTCTTGTGAATCCTAAAGTTTAGCAATTTCCCAAGGCACACTCATTATTGTCGATATTATTACACCTTCCATGGTATTTCTGGAATTATCAAGGAAGGGAGAAGAAAATACGCTGAGCTCCTCAAGGAATACTACTTATCACTGGCATTTTCCAGATTGCCAGCTAAATGGAGTCAACAAAAGTTTAAGTTCTTAAAAGGCATGTCGCAGGCTCATGATAAAAATCTCTGGAAAGGATAAGTGAGTGACTCATAACTATTTTTCATCCATCTCTCTAATTCACCTGTCTGCTTTTTAGGGGGAAATCAGCATTAAACTGATTTAGTACTTTCTAAATCTAAAGGTGGAAATAAGCATTTTGACATTTTTTTCCTGACCTCCTCAGACTAAAAGGGAATAAAGGAAGTAATTTTCCAGCACTCAGGCAGGATACTGAGCTCACTGACTGTGGGAATAGAGGGTGGGACACTCGGGGGCTGAGGGACCCCAAGACATCAAGCCACCCCTCCACTGAGGAGAAAAGCCACATTCTTTCCAAGAGGGCTTGGAAGGTGCAATAACATTGGCAGAAACCAGGTCTTTGTCTCTGATGCCATTCTGCTCTGGAAAGGGCACACGGCCACTTTTTTTTTTTTCTTTTTGGTCTTTTTGCTATTTCTTTGGGCTGCTCCCACGGCATATGGAGGTTCCCAGGCTAGGGGTCGAATCGGAGCTGTAGCCCCCGGCCTACGCCAGAGCCACAGCAACGCGGGATCTGAGCCGCGTCTGCAACCTACACCACAGCTCACGGCAACGCCGGATCGTTAACCCACTTAGCAAGGGCAGGGACTGAACCCGCAACCTCATGGTTCCTAGTCGGATTCGTTAACCACTGCGCCACGACGGGAACTCCACGGCCACTTTTCTTCATGGGCTAACTGGGTGTAACTGGGTGTAAGTGGGCTGTCGTTAAGAGCAGCTGGGTGTTCAGTCTCAGTTATGTCCATCAAAGTCATATGTCAGTTGCTAATTTTTTTCCCTTAAAGCCATTCACAATTTTATCTTTTAAATGTTGCACTTGTACCTTAATTCAAACTGTTGCATTACGCTACATTGATTTGGGAATACAGCCCTTCCAACTAATTTAGACAAAGATCTTGTGGACAGGGGGAAGAATGTGGTAGCAGATGTAAGGGGGGATAGGTCCCCAATTAGAGCTGTTTTTCTAGCAAGAAAGATACCCATACAGCACTATGTAATTGGTCCTGAGGCTGTGATAACAAGCACACTGACGGAAATCCCTAAAGAACTGCTATATCCAGCTCTGATATCCTCCTCCTCCTCCTCCTTCTAACCTAGATCCAAACTCACAACCTCCAATAGGTCTTTTTTTTTTTTTTCTTGACCCTCTGTTACCTTAAGTTCAGCACTTTGTACTTTGAAAAATGAACATTTAAAAAAAATGAACAAGGGGGGGGTTCCCTTTGTGGTGCAGCGGAAACGAATCCGACTAGTATCCATGAGGATATGGGTTCAATCCCTGGTCTCACTCAGCGGGCCAGGGATCTGGTGTTGCTGTGAGCTGTGGTATAAGTTGCAGATGTGGCTTGGATCCTGTTTTTTGTTTGTTTGTTTGTTTGTTTGTGGCTGTGGCATAGGCTGGCAGCTGTAGCTCTCGTTGGACCCCTAGCCTGGGAACCTCCACATGCCAAGGGTGTAGCCCTAAAAAGCAAAAAATAAATAAAATAAAATAAATAAAAAATGAACTAAACAGCCTTATCATTTTCCTAGTGCCTGCACTCTCCCTCCAGATTTGTCTTTTCTCTCAGTGACAGCATTGCAAGTAATGGATTCATTTCTCACTGCGCTCTCTTTCGTCCATCTGTTTTCCAGCAGTATCTCCATGCTGCATCAATTCTTCTCAAATGTTCTTCCTTCCTCCTTCTTCTACTCATACTCTCACCCCTGTAGTTCTGTCCCAAACATGCCCAGGTTGTATAGGAGCACTGTGAGGCTGTCTCTCCATCTGTGGTCCTTGCTCACAGGATGCTCACCAAGCACTGAAGCAAAGTCACTATGCATCCTGTGGCTTTCAGTGTGTTCTAGAATCTGCCTCTTTGTGGCAGGAGCTCCTACTCTGCGACCTCATTTGTCTGTGAGCTGGTCCCTCATGTGTGCCTTGTATTAGTTGGAATCTAGCTTTTGCCATGTGGTTCTCTGCAAGCAAGGCTTTCCTTTCACCTCTTACTTGACACCAAATCCATCTTTCAAGGAAAGCTTACATCCTACCTCTGTTATAACTTCTCTGTGTACCATGTGAGGAAAGAGATCTTCTACTCTCTTCATCTACCTTTCTATGCAAAAAAAAAAAAGGTAATATTTGCCATGCCATGCACATGATATATTTTAATCCTGTGAGTGTATTTCTCATTTATTTCCCTAGATTAAATGATGTTTGGGGCATCATTCATTCTATCAAGAACCTAAACATTTAACACTCTGTATCTCTGAAATAACTATTTCTGTTGGTAATTCGATCATGTATTTATTTTGAACATTTATTTGAAGGGAAAATAGTTTTATAAAGAAAATACTTATACTTAACTTTTTCCTTTATGTAAATCAAAAGTTCCAGCTAAATATCTTGCTGCAAAAAAATACACTAGCATGTTACATTGCAATAAATTTTAAGGAGTGCTCTAAAGCAATTCATTAGGGCAATTGCTCCAGTGAACAGGTTAAAGTCAAATATGGTTAGTATATTGATCACTTATAGGTAAATAGGTACTTTTAAAAATAACACTTGGAGGAGTTCCCATCATTAACAAACACAACTGGCATCCATGAGGACGTGGGTTCAATCTCTGGCCTTGCCCTTGCTCAGTGGGTTAAGGATCCACCATTGCCGCGAGCTGTGGTGTAGGTCACAGACGTGGCTCAAATCCCGCATTGCTGTGGCTATGGTGTAGACCAGTGGGTACAGCTCCGGTTCAGCCTCTAGGCTGGGAACCTCCTATGCTGTGGGTGTGGCCCTAAAAAATAAAAAGGCAAAAATAAATAAATAGATAAATAAATAACACTTGGAATATTTTTACTTGATTGTTTTTAAACCTGCATTCTGAAACTTATCAAGAATAGCCAGAAAAGCTTAGCAAATCCTTTTTTTCTCAACACTCCGTCCTGCCCAGATTCAAACACATACTTTGCAATATTAGATAGCAAATTTATAAAATTCTTCTGCATTATTAATCTTACTGAACTGTGGTGTCGATACATTTCAATAGAGATGTGGTGAGATTTAATAAATATTTACTAAGCAACCAATATGTCTCTGGCACGAGGGAAACTAAGGTTAACAGATCCTTGTCCTCTTGTCCTCATTTCTAAGCTTTATGCTAGGAATATGCCTTTTCCATTTTAATTTCTGTTTGAAATATCATTTTAAGAATGTAAATAATTGTTTGGAAAAAAATTAAGGAATGTCAACTGATTAGCTGCATTCCTGCTTTCCACTTACCTCCTTCTAACTTAAAAATGACAGAGAATAGTATCATGGAAAAATTTATTTTTATATTTGCTTCACAGCAGAAAAAAAAGCAACTGAAAAGAAAGCTTACCACCAATGCTATTAGAGGACATTACTGGGTGTCTTCTGGTTAAGTGCATGGGATTCACCTTTTTTCCTCCTCCTTTCTTCAAATCATAAAACATACCAGTAACAGATGTTTTGGATAGATGGAGAAACTAAAAAGAAAGTTTCTAAAAATCGAAATTTAAGGAGTTCCCATTGTGGCTCAGCAGCAATGAATCCGACTAGTATCCATTAGGATGTGGGTTCAATCCCTGGCCTCACTCAGTGGGTTGGGGTTCCGGGTTTGTCGTGAGCTGTGGTGTGGGTCGCAGATGTATAGGATCCCACGTGGCCGTGGCTGTGGTATAGGCCAGCAGCTGTACCTCTGATTTGATCCCTAGCCTGGGAACTTCCATATGCCACAGGTGTGGCCCTAAAACAAATAATAATAATAATAATAAATAAATAAATAAAAATTGGAATTTAGAGTTGAAAGGGACCTTTGATAATATGTAGTTCAACTACCTCATTTTTCCATAAAGAAAAAGAAAACAGTAGGAAATTTACTTTCTCAAGAGTTTGCAGTGAATTTGTAGCAGATTCCAGGCTAGAAAAAGTCTTCACACATCCTGGTCAGTTTTTATTCCTCTAAACTACATGGTTCCTGACAGCTACTTTTTTCACCTATTCATTCCACACGAACACTGTTTTTTCTTCTAGCATTCCTTTGCAGTCACTGTGGATAAAGTAACAAAAACCCAGCTATACTATTAAGAACCATACAGCCTGGAAAAGGAGTCTGCCTGGGCCATTTTTTAAACATTATAGTAGGAGATTGCAGAGGTTTTTGTGGGAGCAAAATAGAAGAGCATCTGACACACAGTGAGAGGGCTAGAGGAGGCCTCCTGAAAGAGGTGAAACCCACTCTGGATCTTAGAAAAAGTAGATAAATAATAAAGGTACACAGAAGAATAAAGTCATGGGTTGGTATTCCAGATAGAGGGAACAATTGTGCAAAGGCTCAGAAACAGAGAGTCATGGCCAAGTGCACAGGATGTAGTGTCTGATGGGTATAGTGAAGGATGGATCTCCAAAGGTGGGTGTGAGCTATGTCATCAAGGGTCTAGGATGCTTTGCCAAGGAATTTTGTGTTTCATTCCTAGTCATGATAAAGAGCTTTTAAAAAGTTTTCAGTGGGGAGTGGTGGGTGTATGTGTTTGTTAAATGATTACATCTTCACTTACCAGAGATCATGACTAGCAGTGTGGAGGACAGGGGTTGATGGAATGCCAGCAGAGAGACCAGATAGGAGATTGTGGTGGTAATTCGAACAAGTGATCATAAACAATCTAACTCTCACCCTTAGTACTCCTGTTGACCTGAAGAAGATGCAGACATGAGGCATACAATCCACAATAGAAGCCCACAGATCCTTAAACTATATATGGGCATCAGGAATTCATAAGCCCCCGAAAGTGAAGACTGATTTGGTTCATGCAATATGTATACTTCACTGGAAAGATAGGTATAACATATGCTCAAAGGGTGAATCACCCCCTTCCCTCCAATTTTTAACATCTGCACCAAAAGCCTGAAGAAGTTGAGGCAGTTTCTCTAGTGCCTAACACCACACCTAGGGAAACCCCGTCTTCCTAGATAATTAGGTCAGGGCTTTACACAGAAGAGAAATGATTTTTTGAGACGTGTATCTTTTGGCTAAAATCAATGTAGATTTGTAACTCTACAGAAGCAGTGGTAATTATGACTCTCCCAGCAGAATTTAAGCAACAATTTATAAAAGTTTAGAGAGAAAGTCTTTTGGTGGTAGAGGTGAAGAAACATTGAAAAATGGCACATTTGATTGACAGTCTTTGATATAATCAGGACTTGCTGGGATTTCTAAGACACAACGTAGCAGCAAAGTCCAGTTTATCTTAACTCTTAACATACATTATTGAGATGTAGTCTACACTAGTATAATTTTTCCTTGTAAGGAACCAAAATGCTATGTGTTTCAGAAAACAGTACAAATAGCTAGTAGTCTCAAAATGACTCAGATGATTTAATCTGGAATATTGTTGCATAAATGATTCATAAGATAACTAGTAGGACTATTTTATATCAATATCAAGATTGTCTGATCTTAATCAGAATCACCAGTGAAATGTGTATTTCACTGCTATTGCTATGTAGGTACTAAGTATCCAGTTGCATACTGGAAACTACAGACATTTACAAAAAGATGACAACTGGATGATACAAAATGCAGCTTGGAGCATAAATGCTGCCTTCTAAATGCAATGTGCTTATTGATTACTTTCTATAAAATAAATCCTCAGTTATTGAGAATTGGGACTCTGGTGTCTTAAACATACTTTGTTCTCATATTTTGGAGAAATAACACCTATTTATGCTGAGATTCACTATAATTTTGATTTACTTTTTGTTTATTAATTCATGGATATATACATATTTATATTTATACACACATATTTACCACATATACACATAAATATGTAAATTACAAAGCAAAATTTATAATTAATAGCCAATCTAAGGACTGGGATATTGGCCAAGTTTTCATCTACCTGTATCTCCTTTCCTACTTCACCTGTTTTTCTCTCTTTAGAGCTAATGACTAAGGTTACCTATTTTGCCTATTGTATAAATACAATGTCTTGTATTTATTATTCATATACTTTTTGATAAAATAGCTGTTTTATATATATCATATATATTTGATATATATTCTGAAATAATAAATTATCTTGTTTTACTTGTTTTTGAGCTTAGAAAATAATACTAAATACATGCAGTTCTCTGGGACTTTCTCTTTACTTACTCTTATGTTCATTTATTTCTCATCAGTATATAATATTTCATTGAGTGAATATTCCACAATCTATATATCCATTCTTTTATCATTAGACACTGCAATTCTAATGGTTCCAGTTTGAAAATTGTGAAAATGTCTTAACTGCATTTTGCAAATAATTTTTTTTATTCTCATTTCCATCATCTAAAATGACCGTGTCTAGGAGTTCCCGTCGTGGCGCAGCAGAAACGAATCAGACTAGGAACCATGAGGTTAAGTGTTTGATCCCTGGCCTCTCTCAGTGGGTTAAGGATCTGGCATTTCCGTGAGTTGTGGTGTAGGTTGCAGATGCAGCTCGGATCCTGCATTGCCATGGCTATGGCATAGGCTGGCACCTGTAGCTCTGATTCAACCCCTAGCCTGGGAACTTCCATATGCCATGGGTACAGCCCTAAAAAGCAATAAAATAAAATGACCGTGTCTAGACTGAATCTACTTCTCTGTAGGTATAGATAGTAAGACTATTTCAGAACTGATCCCAACTTTTGACTATTATTTTTCCTTCCTGGAAATATTTCTCCTATCAGCTGACTCTCTGGCTAGTCACTTATTCCCTTGTTTACACAGTAAAGAAAGACAAGCCGTAGGACACTTTTGGTGGTATATAGGGCCACCTTCCTAAACAAAAATGTATTAAATGAAAGGCCAAAGCGTCTTTGTTTCAGGAGATGTTTTTGTGATCTGGAAAAAAAAATCCTTTTTTATTGGTTGGACTGGCAACAGTCTTTTTTCACCAGCACAAAAATATATTTTTTGTCTATAAATCTACAGAGCACAGGCAGGGCCTTCAGCTCCCTATTTTGTCTCCTTTGCTTGGAGATTGTGGATAGGATGTGAAAGGAGATTGCCCTTCAGTACAGCAGGTATTTTTTGTGAGAGTGTTTTGGAAAAAGTGTTTATCCTGAGCTCATATCATAATCTAATCATCACTAGCAGTCACAACTCCAACATCATCACTGTTACTACCTTTGTCAGAATTATCTGTAAACATGAGACCTGGTAGTTTTTCTATGCTTTAACATCCAATGTTAAAAAGAACTCTAGATATTAAGTTAACACTCAAGTTTGAATCTTGAGTGTTTGTATTTTGAAGTATTATTTATAAAAATATTGGATACTTTGAATAATACCTTGATCCTCTGATAACTATAAAGAGATGATATCTTCAAACATAAAAATGCAGGAGTTCCCTTGTAGTGCAAAGGGTTAAAGATCTGGTGTTGCCACTGCAGCGCCTTGGGTTGCTGCTGTGGTGCAAGTTCGATCCCTAGCCTGAGAACTTCCACATGTGGTGGGAGTGGCCAAAAAAACCCACATCAAAATGTAAAAAAAACAATAACTAAATTCGCTTCCTTATTATACGCATTATAATCAGTAACATGACTTAAATCTTTTCAAGTGAATTCAGGGTAATCACATTTCAAAAAAATTGAGCAAATCTGAAAAAAATAGGTATTTGTCCATCTGTGAATACTCTCTATAAGCAGAAATCATTACATTATGATCACATATTCCAGGTACTTAAATTTTTTTTGCTGATATATCATCACATGATTAAAAAATACATACACCTTAGAGTTTCCATTGTGGCTTAGTGGTTAATGAATCCGACTAGGAACCATGACATTGCAGGTTTGATCCCTGGCCTTGCTCAGTGGGTTAAGGATCTGGCGTTGCCGTGAGCTGTGGTGTAGGTTGCAGACACAGCTCAGATTCAGCATTGCTGTGGCTCTGGAGTAGGCCAGCAGCTATAGCTCCGATTAGACCCCTAGCCTGGGAACATCCATATGCCATGGGAGCAGCCCTAGAAACGATAAAAAGATAACAACAACAACAACAAAAATACATACACCTACATACTCACTGCATTCTATTATTTGCTTAAACCAAGGGGCAGTATGGTTAACTGGCTACCACAAGAATAGCATTTGACAAGACTGCAAAAAAGATCCTGACATAGTGCTAGGAAACTGTTCCAGGATAGAATGGGCTCAAAGATATATATTCTGAAATGCTTACAACACTTTACTTCAGTGTAGCTGCTAAATATTTCTGAATGTTTATTTCATTTCCATTTTTAGTGCTATGTCTTTTGCTAACATATACAAACCAAAATTCTGAAATTACAACATTTCAGCCACCTACATTTCCAATAAATTTATTTTGCTTATTCATAGGGCATTGTTGCCTATATTGGAAGTGCTGGCGTGTGCTTTCATGGGAAAATACAGTGCTATTCCCGCAATATTCTCCATAGGGAAAATACCAGCCAGCAGGCGTACTCCTCCTTGTCTGTTTCCCATCATCTAATATACAATACGCCCATACCTACAATTTTATTATTTCCTTTCTCTAGTTACTATGGACAAAGAACCCCTCCTCCTTCCAAAGGTGCAACTCTTCAAATTTTCTGAATCTTAACCCTCTCCCCTTTCTGAGAGACATTTCCATCAGTTATTACACAAACACACACACACTAATACACACACACAGTGCACACATAAAATCTTCTAAATCTTAACCCTCTCCCCTTTCTGAGAGACATTTCCATCAGTTATTACACAAACACACACACACTAATACACACACACAGTGCACACATAAAATCTCCTAAATTTTCACTTACTCTCTTTTTGCTATACCCTTGCCATCAACATTTAAATAAACTGCCAAACAGGGTGAGCAAACACAAACCCTTGATACTATGATGCCATGCCCTCGAGCTACAGTCTTACCTCTTTACAGTCTTTCACAGAAAGCCCATGTTGTCCCTCCCTCTCTCCCTCCACATTATCATTACTGTTCTTTATTATTTTAAATTTGAATTATGAATGAATTTTCTCCCTTCCTTCTTTTCTTTGTCCCTCTTCAACTATACCTACCACCCTACCACCGTATCATCCACATGTTTCTTGCTAAATTCATTAGTGACCAACATGTTGCCAAATTCAAGAAATGCTTTTCAACCCTAATCTTATTTTGCAGCAGCTTTCAGCACAGTTGCTTTTGCCTTTCTTCTTGCAACATTTCCTTCTCTTGGCTTCCATGATCCCAGTTCTCATGATTTTCTTTCCAGCCTTCTGTCTGCACCTCAGTTTCTTTTGTAGCCTCGTGTCTTCCTGATTTATAAATGTTGGAGTGCCTCAGACTCAATTCAGGTCCCCTTTCCTTGCCTTATTATATTGTCTTATCAGGTTATCTCACTCACCGTTCTGGTTTCAGAGACCACATGCAAGCCAAGGCATTATGTCTTCCTCTTCAGCTCCCTGCTAAGCTCTAGACCCAAACTTTCAGATGTTATGTGCACATTTTCATTGGAATCCAGGGACTCAGCTGTAGATTACACATAAAACCCCTTTAATATCCACCTCCACCAGCAACCACGTGAACTACTTGAGGTTCTGTGCTCAGAACTCTTTGGATAATTGAAGTTGTCCACTACAGGTGGATGGCTAGAAGCCCTGTGTATTTCTGAGAGTAAATAGCAATGAATAATTATAAAGAATAAAGGGAGACATGCAACTCTAACATAGCCCTTCTTCCTTTTCATAATATTCAGCTATGATGATGATGGAAGTTTTTATTTTTAACAGACCAATCAATAACAATACCTCTCTGGTATGTTCATACTTTTTCTAATTAGCAGAGGTTGCTCTCTAAGAAGTCTTCTGATATTTTTTTAATTTTTTTATTAAAGTATAGTTGATTTAGGAGGAGTTCCTGTCATAGCACAGTGGTTAAAACGAATCCAACCAGGAACCATGAGGTTCGGGTTCAATCCCTGGCCTTGCTCAGTGGGCTAAGGATCTGGCATTGCTGTGAGCTGTGGTGTAGGTCACAGACGCGGCTCAGATCCTGCATTGCTGTGGCTGTGGCATAGGCCTTTGGCTACTGCTCCGATTAGACCCCTAGCCTGGGAACCTCCATGTGCTTCGGGAAGCGGCCCTAGGAAAGGCAAACAGACAAAAAAAAAATGTATAAAGTATAGTTGATTTAGTGTTCTTTCAATTTCTGTTGTACAGCAAAGTGACGCAGTTATACATATATATATATGTATACATTCTTTTTCTCATATGATCTTCCATCATGTTCTATCATAAATAATTGGATTGAGTTCTTGTGCTACACAGTAGGACCCCATTGTTTATCCATTCTAAATGTAATAGTTTGCATCTACTAATCCCAAACTTGCAGTCCATTCCACTCCCTCTCCATCCCTCTTGGCAACCACACGTCTTTTCTCCCTGTCAATGAGTCTGTTTCCGTTCTATAGGTAGGTTCATTTCTGCCAAATTTTAGATTCCACACATAAGTGATATCATATGGTATTTTTCTCTTTCTGACTTACTTCACTTACCATGATAATCTCTAGTTGCACCCATGTTGCTGCAGATGGCATTACTTCACTCTTTTTTATGGCTGAAAAGTATTCCATTGTGTGCGTATATGAACCACATTGTCTTAATCCATTCCTCTGTCAATGGACATTTAGGTTGTTTGCATGTCTTGGCTATTGTGAATAGTGCTGCTATGAATATATGGTTGCATGTAGCTTTTTTTGAATCTTTTTAGGACGCACCTGCAGTTTATGGAGGTTCCCAGGCTAGGGGTTGAATCAGAGCTGTAGCCTCTGGCCTATGCCACAGCCAGAACAATGCCAGATCTGAGCCGCATCTGCGACCTACACCACAGCTCACAGCAACACTGGATCCTTAACCCACTGAGTAAGGCCAGCACTTGAACTGAGTCCTCAAGGATACTAGGCAGATTCATTTCTGAGGAGCCACAATGGAAACTCCACATGTATCTTTTTGAATTGTATTTTTTTCCAAATATACACCCAGGAGTAGGGTTGCTGGATCATATGGTATTTCTATATTTAGTTTTCAAGGAATCCTCTTACTGTTTTCCATAATGGTTGTACCTATTGATTTTTTTGTTTTGGTTTGTTTGTTTGTTTTATCCATGGCTAGTCTATCCATTTGAATGTCTCATAAGGAAAGTACTAGCTTGTGCCTCTGTCAGCCTGAGGCTGAGATTGGCATGGTATTTCTGACAGTGATTGCTGCATTAGAAGCATATGTCAGAGAGAGAGAGAGAGAGAGAAATGCAGGGGAAGAGAGCAAAGGGAGAGGAGGGAGGAGGAGGATAGAAAAAGGTCTCATGAAATACAGAGATTGTGTGACATAGGGAGGCCAGAACCCAGAGAAGTAAAGGTAGCATATCCGTGGAAATGACCAATATAATATCAGTGTGAGTCAAAGTGGATTTGAGATTCCATCCCTCTTAATTCTGTTCTCTGTACCCCAGCCTGGAACAGGTCTTTTCAAATTCTTTGCAATGCAGAGGTACCATATCCTGCCTTGTCAGTACTAACCATGGGCCGTGGTATGGCTTTTCAACTTGCTTTAGGCTCTTGGCTTTGCTACCTCAGCACTGTTCCTCATCCTGCCCAGATATTTCATTTATTCATAGTTTCTCCTAGCAGACATTCTTGCGGGTTGACGGGCCCCTTCCCTGATTCTCCTGGTTCCAGACTGTGTCCTTGTTCCAGTGAGGAGAAAGTAAGGAAGATACTTCCGTGCAGTGATAAAATGCCAGAAAATATAATAGTATCCAGCCAAGCAAGGTTACTAGGTAGATACATCAGAACCAACACATACTCAATCTACAGAAGTACAGCTAGGTGAAGACTTAGATGGATATTGAGAGTGGCTGTGGGTTTAATCGTTTTCCTCTTCATGGAGATCCATATATAAAGCATGTCTGTGTTGAAATTCTAACTGTGACAGAGAATGTCTGACCCAATTGTTCGCTTTTGTTATTATACATGACTAAGAAAAACAAATATACAATTCGAAGAGCTGCAAGGAGAAAGACATTAGGGGGTGAATGACAGAAAACCATTACAATAGCAAATTCTTCTCCCTACCCCTCCACAAATCTCCCATGCCACCATTTGAAAACCAAGTCTTAGTAACTTTTATAGATTTAAATTATCTTCAAGCCCCAAAGTCCAAAATACTAAAATCTACCAATTTATTTCAGAATTTTGCTTTTAACACAATGTCTCAAATTTACCTGTATTTTAAAATGTGTTGAGGAAAAATGCTCAATTTCATTCAGTTGTATTCAACACATATGGCTTATGGGGCTGCTGTGTATTAGGCACTGTAATGAAAATGAGGGATTCTTCAAAGATCAAAACTAACACCATCCTTACTCTCATGGAGATTATGGTCCAGTCTGCAAGAGAGCATATAAGAGGTGATTTCTGGAGAGATTTATGTTTTCAAAAGAGAACATTCAACTCAAGCAAGATGAACTGTGAAATAAAAATTGTTCCAGGACTTATTAAATTAAAAACTCGTATATACTTTTCCTTCCTGGAGAGTCATAACTCATAATATCATGTTTGAAACACTAGGAAGAGGAACTGTCTTGGTCCATTCAGGCTGTTATAACCAAATATTATAAACTAAGTCGTTTAAATAACAGACATGTATTTCTCACGATTCTAGAAGCTGGGAAGTCCAAGATCAAGGTACTGGCAAATACAGTTTCTGCTGAGAGCTCCTGGCTCTCCTGGCTCATGAAACTGTCTTACTCTGTGTTCTCACATGCTGAGAGGGGAAAGCGACCTTTCTGAGGTTTTTTTTATAAGGGCACTTATCCCATTCACAGAGTTCCACTCTCATGCTCTACTCATTTCCCAAAGTCCCCACCTCCTAATGCCTGCACACTGAGTGTTAGGATTTCAATAAAGTTGCCTCTCAACAATGCAGGCATTAAGGACACTGACCCTCTGGCATTTTTCAAAATCTAAATATAATTTCTAATGAGCCCTCTGTATCCATTATTTCGTAACCATGGAGTCAACCAACTGCAAATAATGTATTAGTGTAGTACTTACTATTGAAAGAAATCCACTTAAAACTGGACCCACGCAGTTCAAGGGTCAACAGTACAAGACTCTTGAGGGTGGGGGGCCAGGGCACAAACATTCAGTCCATGGCAGAAACCTATTTGATTTGTTAAAGGCTGTAATGGATAAAGAGTTACTGTGATGTGTGACAGAGTCTACATTTTATATAATTTTTGTTTACTTTCTGCTGGTGGTTTTGTTTTCATAGCACCTTGATACGGGTGCTTTTTAAAGGTGCATTTCGTGTTCTATCTTAAAGCTACTAGGACTGAAATGTGCATCAGACTTGTATACCATGCTTTCCATCAACCCAGATATCACAAACTCCTGAACCCCACTGGCAGCACACCAATCCAGAGATTTCTTATTTCTCTCTCATGGATATAGTGTATTTGGTGCTATTTGTTCAAGGCAGGTTAAGAGCATGAACTGTGTTCTTTAGATTTGAGTGAGTCTTAATTTCATAGATTTACTTCTCTGTGTTAGATAATGGTCTTTGTTGTGGAATAAGATACTCCAGAAGGGAGAAACTGCACAATGGAGTATAAGAATTAACAATAGAGGACCTATTGAACTTTTATGATGAAAGGTACAAAATGAGAAAGTAGCACCATCAGAGTACCTTCAAAGTGTTGAGAGAAGGCGGGGAGGGGGGACGTGGAGGAGACAAATAAGTATGTGTTGAATAGCAGGCTTCCTTGAATGGGGAGTATGTGTATTTTATACCTCACAAAGGGGAAGGTAAAGACCCCTTCCCCTTTGTGAGGTATAAGATAGATGGTTAAAGATTAGTGCAATCAACGTCTATTGAGCAATAACAATGAGCAGTACCAGGGTGCCTCAGAGCAGGAACCCAGGCAAAGGCAGGAAACAGCTTTCTCTTCTCCATGTGATCTGGGGAATTAGAGAAGGACCCTGCAATGCTATTTTAGTCCTCTTATAGCCCCATGCCTCTAGCATGTTGCCTAGTCAGAAAAGGTAGCAGATAGATACTTGTTCATTTAGGTATTATTTTTCAAAATTAATGCAAATTCAACTCATTATTTTAGTTACTATGAGTTGCATGTTTCTATTTCAGTCCACTGACCTGGCCGTACAACGAGGTCATGGGATGAAAATGAAATGAGCACATACCAACTACTTAAAGAACCATGTTCAGGAAAAGTTTTGTATATACTGACATATATTTTCTTTTTAATTCTTACAAGCCTAGGAAAGCCTATTATTTTCTTTGTTTTCCAGCATTAAGAAACCAAGGCTCTGAGAAGTAACCCAAGGTAATACAAATAGTAAGTAGGAAAATCATGATTCTAATCCAGCACATGGAAAATTGTCATTTGAACTGAGGTCAGTGTTATTTGAAAACCCAGTCCTTAAATCTGACAGTCTGTTACAGAAATAAGGAAAAAAAAAAATCCTAGATATGTACAGTGATCAAGCACAAAGAAAGTAGAGACTAAGTGCCAAATTATTCATAATATATTGTGCATTCTAGACTTTAAGAGAAGAATGATGTGTGTGCATGTTATTAGATATCCTTGATGCTCACTTCATTAGCCAAAGACACTGGTTGCAAGGAATTAGCAACTCAAATTAGAACTCACACATGCAACTAACAATATGTCCAGTAGAGGGAGCCTCCATCTCACAATTGAGTCTCCTACCACAGAAGGTGCAAAAACCTGTTTTCTACAGGGGCCCTGAGAAGTCCAGGAAAACAAATTATCTTCAAGTATATTTGAGGGAAGAATTACTCCTATTTTAAAGCAGGTCACTGCCTAAATGCAAAGAGGGAGGCATAAAATTATTTGCTCATAAGCTAAATTCAAGTTCCTGAAGACCAGTGGAGTATTGGTTAGATGTTGTCTCTCATTCACTGTATTTTTCAAAGGTTAGAAATGGCCAGTGTTGTCATGGCCTTTACTGAGGCATTTTTATTCTCCAGGCTGTGCTGTGGCATCTCCTTGACTCATTAATATAATAACTAAAGGTACCAACTAACCTTCAGTGGGTCTTTTCCTCCCTCCCCTATTCCCATGTCATCTAATTCCTGAAGGAGAGAGTGAGATAGATCAGGACAAAGACTAACAAAGAAAATAAATATACACACTTATGTCATTACTTCCCTCTTGTGTGGGAGTTTAGGAATAAAGAAATAGCCTAAGGTCAGGTAAAAAAAAAAATCTTATTTTTTTGTTGTTGTTGCAATTTATTGAACAAATTCTCTGATAAGTGAAATGGGGGAATAGAAGAAAGAAAGAGGGAGGCACAACCCATTCTTTTCCACCTGCGTTTTGAGGGGTTGTTGTTGCTGCCATTGTTTGTTATTTAGCAGTTTTCATAGAATTTATTTCTTTGTGACATGGTCACATCTTTTCCTCAGAATTTGCTGCTGTTGTTGCCTCTTCATGTCCCTATTCCACTTTCTTCTCTTCTCCTCTGAGACATGTATAATTTCTTTTCTTTTTCTAACTGGTTCATGTTCTACCATTTGACACGCAAATTAACGTAGTAGGCTTTTTTACAGAAGCTTCCAGTCCTCAGAAAATATCCGCACCGCACTGCATCAGCTCTATAGCATTTAAAGTAGTGCGAGAGAGAACATACCCCATTCCTATTTCTCTTTCTGAAAAAGATGATCTCCGAGAGCAAGTACCAGCTTCTGAGGTCAAGCACTCCTACCAAGCGAGGGCTGTCACTTGCCTTGCCTCTGATGGGGCACAATAGACACCATAGTGTCTATTTCTCATGAAATAGTGGGAAATATATACAATGGTACTCAGATTTGATGTACATGAACCAGGACAGGAAGAGAGGCTAAAACAATTAAGGGGGAAAGATACAGAGACTGTAGGGATCTTGTATTTAGTGGGAAAAAAAAAATTGCTGATAAGGTTAAAGCTAGTTTTAGAGTACTAACTCTCCTTAACTAGCTGTGTTATTTAGATTTCTTAGGTTTTCTAAGCTTCAGGTGCCTTATTTATATAAATGGGAATAAAAATCTTGACCTCCACAGATGTGCCATGAGAATAAAATCAGCAATGCCTATACAAATATTCTTTAAGAAGCTTTGGTATAACTAAGAGTGTGATTCTAAGAGATGGTGTGATGATGTTGAAAGGGCATAGGCTTGGCCATTAAAGTTATGGTTGCCACTGCACTGCTTTCCAGACTCTTAACCTTCTGTAGAACTTAGGGGCAGATGCAAAGACCCCAAACCCAAATTCTGCTTCTGATTTACTATGGAATCTCGGATAAGCCAGATAAACCTTTTTTTTTTTTTTTTTTTTTCGTCTTTTGTCCTTTTAGGGCCACACCCGCAGTATATGGAGGTTCCCAGGCTAGGGGTCTAATCGGAGCTATAGCTGTCAGCCTATGCCAGAGCCACAGCAATGCCAGATCCAAGTTGCCTCTGCAACCTACACCACAGCTCACGGCAATGCGGATCCTTAACCCACTGAGCGAGGCCAAGGATCAAACCCGAAACCTCAGGGTTCCTAGTCAGATTCGTTTCCACTGTGCCACAATGGGAACTCCCAGATAAACTTTTGAGTTTCTATTTCTGTATCTGAAAAATGAGCATAAATAGTACCTGCTCTAAAGTTGACAAGATTGAATAAGATAATCTATGAGAAAAAGTGCTGCAGTCAGAAAAACAGGCTGCTTGTCACCGCTTTTATTCTCCAGCATCATAAAGCCTTGTCACCACCTCCCGAATAGGGATCTCAGTTACTTCAACCCAACACACAACCTGCTTCTTATTGTGATAAGAGCTCTCCAAACTCTGTCCTAACCACTGTTCTAGTTGAATGTTCCTTCGATGAACTTCTGCTGTACAAAGTGTACCAACATCCAAGCTAGGGACACAATCACCTGTCACAATGGTTCTCCTGGTTCTAAATCACAGCATATCCTGGAAGAAGATGCAAACACTATTATACTCCTGGGTATAAGTCATTCACCAAGTCATTCCGGCCCTACTGCCAGTTACATTATCTCTCATCTCATTCTAGAACTTTCACCAAAAGACGACTGTTACATTATCTCTCATCTCATTCTAGAACTTTCACCAAAAGACGACTGGAGAACTTTCTTGTCACTGTTCCAATAAGCATCACTTTCAATGGACTTAGCTTCCACCTTTATTGAAATGATGAAGGTGATCTGGTGTTATCACCTCTTCTTTCTTGCAATTCTCAACCTTTCTTTTATAGGAATATATATACACCCACATACACACATATATACATATACATATGTATACTTTTCTTTCGTTAACCTAATATCTAACCATTTCTTCTCTGTCTCCTTAATTCTGTCTCCTTTATTTTCTCATTGCTAAAATGTGGGCATTTTAAAGACTCAGGCGTAAATGCTTCTATTCTCCTAGCTTTACTCAGATGTTTTAGTAAGTGCATCCAGTTTTGTAGAGTCAACAATTGCTTTTGTCTAAGTGACTTAAGGTCAGTATCTCCAGCTTTGTTCTCCCTTATGGGCTCCAGTTTTTTACTTCCAGCTGCCTTCTGGACATTGCAAGATTATTCTGTGTTGGTTACAATATGGTTTAGAAAAACAAGAAATGCATTACCTTGTTCTTAGAGAGTGCATTATTTTTCCATTGCTCTTGTAACAAACCTAGCAGCTTAAAACTACACACATTTATCTCATAGTTCTGTAGGTAAGAAACTCAGCCAGGTGTGGCTACATTCTCTGCTCAGAGTCTTACCAGACTAGAATCAAGGTATCTGCTGTGCTGTGGTTCTCATCTGGGGCTCATGGACATTTTCCAAGTTTGTTGGTTGTGAGAGAAGTCATTTCCTTCTATGCTGTCTGAGTGGCCTCTTCATCTTCAAGCCATCAACGATGGGTAAAGTCCTCCTCATGCTTCCAGTCTCTCTGACCTCATTTCCTCCTGCTAAAGATTCATATGACTGTCTTGGACCCAACCTGGTAATCCAGGATAATCACCCTAATTTAAGGTCTATTTGTTTGTAATGTTAATTATATTTTCCAAGTCCCTTTTACCATGTGAGGTAATGTATTCACGACCCCCAGGATTAGAGTGGGGATTCTTAGTGGGGTCAAATTTTTTCCTATGAAAACCATCACTGAAGACATATCTGCCACTTTTAACATTGAAGATTAGAATTGAAAAGAGTACGAGGTCCTTATTCATTATAATTATAGGCTATTGAATATAGTTCCCTGTGCTATAAATAGGTCCTTGTTGTCTATCTATGTTGTATATAGTAGTATGTCTTAAAATATATTTGTGTGTTCGTTTGTATACATGTGTATCAAAATCACGTTGCTGTGCACCTGAAACATAAATCCACTATATTTTATTTTATTTTATTTTTTTGAAAAAAAGGAGGTGGGGAAGAAAAGAGTACTAGGGACCACTAGGCATTTTCCAGGTAAGGAAAGTCGAAGTCCAGTAGTAAATAGACCTGCCAAGGTTGAACACTGTTTAGTGACAGCACTAGTGCTCTTTCTGCCAGTTCCCAAGTATAGTACTTCCATCTTCTCTCATAATTTCACCTCCTGAAAACTTCACCAATTTTTTATTCTGTTGAAATTATGTTCAGTCATGAATATTCCATCTATTATAACTGTCCAACCCAGCATTGAAATTTTATTGAATGGAACTGCTAATGAAAGCATTAACAGAGGAGTTCCTCTTGTGGCTCAGCAGGTTATGAACCCAACTAGTATCCATAAAGATGCAGGTTGGATCCCTGGCCTCACTCAGTGGGTTAAAGATCCAGCGTTGCTGTGAGCTATGGTGTAGGTTGCAGATGAGGCTCAGATTTTGTGTTGCTGTATCTGTGGTGTAGTCCAGCAGCTATAGCCCCAATTCGACCCCTAGCCTAACTTCCATATGCCGCAGGTGCAGCCCTAAAGAAGCAAAACAAAACAAAACACAAACTTAGTTCCCCCCCAAAAAAACAGAATATACTTTTTAAGATTTAAGGAGACCTGAATGAAGCAACTAGAGGGAACTAACTGTATGTGTGGGCATATGCAGACTTACACAACACAGGGCATGTGGAGTGTGTGAGTTGACACAGGAGTCAGGACAGTCTCCCTGGAGATGAGTTTTGAAGGAAGATAAAAATGTATTGGGAGAAAGTAGAGAAGGTGTTATTATGAAGGAAGAAGGCACAGATGTGTGAGTTAACAAGTCAAGAGCATCCAGCAGATTAGATTTTGTTTGATGAAATGGAAGGGCTCTTTTGAGGAATAAGACAGAGGTGATTGTGGTTATATAAGAGTCACTTGCCAGAGGGCTTTGGATCGGAGTCCATGGAGGCAGGTAGCTCAGCTTTTGGAAAAGCAAATTGAACATTGTACTCCAGCTGGCTCTCTGTCATCCGTGTAGCCGAGGGAGAGTAACCCCTGGGGAGAAGCAACCAGTAAATGGTTGCAGGAATCCGGACATGAATTAAGAAATGTGGAATGGCTGCGGAAATGAAAATAATGGGAAAATCAGTGAAATGTCGGGAAAACCCAGAAGGATTTGTCTGCTGATTTAATAGAGTGCATGTTGGGAAGAAAATAATTCAAGTAGAGAATTTGGAACTGAGGGGATCTGGAGGATGGATATTCAGAGATGGGGAATTTGAAAATGGCTTGTTTTCCTTCAGTATATGTGGGATTTCATTCCAAGACTGTCATATGTAAACTTGAAAGACATTAATAATTGTAGGCACTTATACAAGGAAGCACTTTTAGCCTCTTTTTTCGCACTTTATTTCTCACAATAAGACCAACCATTTACAAAAAAAAAATCATTAAAGGATAAAATTATTATTTGTGGTAGATGAGAAGGTTTCTGGTCCATATAAAATTATTGTTTGAAAAACTTTACAGAAAAAAGGAAAATCTTTTTTTTTTTTTTTTTTTTGGCAGAGACTAAGCTTTGACATTCTAGATGTATTAATAAATTCTCAATTGGAGAAGTTCCTTTTGATTTATTTTTTTCTTGCTGCCCTGAAACTCTCACATTCCCATCTCAAGCAATGCCTATTCCTTTTTCATCAATATTATCTTAACGGCATTTCCATAAGATTGCTAACTATAGCTCATCAAAGTTCTCCAGGGGAACAGAACCAGTGCTTATTACTTATTTATTTGTTTATATCTGTATCTATTTGCTGATATTTATTATGAGGAACTGGCTCATATAATTATGGAGGCTAAGAAGTCTCGCTGCCTGCAATGGGCAACCTAGAGACCCAGGAAGGCCAGTGGTGTAGTTCAGTCCTAAAGTCTTAGAACCAGGGGATCCAGGCAATGGTTCAAATCCCCATCTGAAGGCAGAAGAAGATTCTGTGAGAGGCCCTACTCAAACAGGAAGGCAACCACAAACTTCCTCCGCTTTTTTGTTCTATTTAGGCCCTTAGTGGATTAGATGGTGTCAACCCAAGTTATATAGGGGTTCACTAATTCAAATACTAATCTCATCTAGAATTACCCTTACAGACACACTCAGAAATAATGTCTAATCTGAGCACCCCATGGCCCATCAAGTTGACATAAAATTAACCACCCTAATGAATAAATTGGGATAAAGTAACTCCATTGTTTTTAATAATCTGACAAAAGCTGCAAAAGTATGAATAACTGGAGACAGAAATGTTCCATAACGTAGGAAAAAGTTGGCAAATGCTCACTGATATTCTGTCTACCCGTTTATCTTTTTTTTGTTGTTGTTGTTGCTATTTCTTGGACCGCTCCCGTGGCATATGGAGGTTCCCAGGCTAGGGGTTGAATCAGAGATGTAGCCACCGGCCTACGCCAGAGCCACAGCAACGCGGGATCCGAGCCGCGTCTGCAACCTACACCACAGCTCACGGCAACGCTGGATCATTAACCCACTGAGCAAGGGCAGGGACCGAACTCGCAACCTCATGGTTCCTAGTCGGATTCGTTAACCACTGCACCATGACGGGAACTCCTGTCTACCCGTTTATCATACTATGCTTATCTCACCTCTGGTTTCTACTTCTTCCATTCCTTTAAGTAAATTTTCCAAAAATCTCACTTCAATAACATGACTTTGTTTTTAAAAAAAAAAATCAAACAAATTTTTAATTGTTCCTCATTGCCTAAAGTACCTAACTTCAATTTTCCTCATTGCCTAAAGGACCTAACTCCAGTTCTTAATGTGGCCAGTTGGCTGAGGTATCATTTTTGGCTTTTCTCCCAGTTTGTTCTTGCTGTTCCATTTCTTCTTTCAAGCAAGTAGCCAGATTCTGTACCCCCTTATCTCAGGGAAGGTCTGTGGCAGTGAGGAGATCACAAGATGTCTCATGGGGTATCTAACTTTTGTTTTCTAAAAGTTGGAGAAGTTTAGGATAAACATCCTGGAGAAAGGCTCAAGAAGTACCAGGTATGGATAACGTTTACAGATTTTAACTGATGTTGAAATTGAGCACATGATGGAGTAAGTACATGCATTTTTGTTAGGCAAAAATCACTTCCACTCACATGACTACAAGTCAACCTCCCCAGCTTTGAGGTCTTTTTTTAATAATGATTTTTATTTTTTCCATTATAGCTGATTTATAGTATTCTGTCAACTTTCTACTGCACAGCAAGGTGACCTACTCACACATACATGTATACATTCATTTTTCTCACATTATCATGCTCCATCACAAGTGACCAGACATAGTTCCCAGTGCTATACAGCAGGATCGCATTGTTTATCCATTCCATAAGCTCCTATTCTTCATATGCAGCTGCCCATTGGGCATATCTGGGGGGATAGATATTTTTAAATAAATTTTTAAAATCCCCTTCTATTCCTAACTTGCTATTTTGTTATGTAATACTTAATTTTATAATAATACTTCCTCCATGTTTATTGAGATGATTGCCTATTTGTTGGCTTTTTATCTGTGAAAGAAGTCAATTAAGTTTATAGTTTCTCTAATAATGTATTACCTTCTGATGCCTGAGATGAAATCAACTAGGCTGTAGTGTATTATCTTTTTCAGACTTCTGGGAATTTTTTTAATTAATAATTTTATTAGTATTTTGTTTAGGAGTTTTGCATCTAAGGTTATGATTGAACTTGGTTTATATTTTTCCTTTCTAATATGATCCTTACTTGCTTTTCATGTTGATCTTAGCCTAGGCTCATGAAATCAGCCAGTGTTATTTTTCAATTTACTAGGAAAAAATATTTTTAAAAATTTTTTATTGAAGTATAGTTGATTTACAGTGTTGTGTAAAAATTAGATATAAGGTTTCTTTTCTTTTCTTTCTTTTTTTTTTGTCATTTTTAGGGCCACACCCACAGCATATGGAGGTTCTTAGGCTAGGGATCTAATTGGAGCTGTAGCCACTAGCCTATGCCACAGCCACAGCAACGCCAGATCTGAGCTGCATCTGCGACCTACACCACAGCTCACGGCAACCCACTGAGCGAGGCCAGGGATCGAACCCACAACCTCACTGTCCCTAGCCGCATTCATTTCTACTATGCCATGACGGGAACTACAAAATTATAAGTTAACTAGACAAAATCTATTTATTAGATTAGAATGACCTCTTGAATTTTTGATAGAACCTTCTATGAAACTAAGCTAAGTCTTTTCTTTGTGGGAATATTTTTTTAACTGCTCACTCTATATTTTAGTGATTGATTATAGGACATTTCAGACTCTCCAGACTCTCCAATTCTTCTTGAATGGGTTTGAGTATGTTGCATTCAAATAGCATTGTATAGGCTATGTCCACGATTCTTAAATTTTCAAATTTATGAGCATAAAGGTCTTCACATACTTCTATTACTATAGTTTTGCTTCCTGTATGTGTGTTTTCTCTGTTTTTCTTAATAAGTTCTGAAAAAGTTTGTTATCTTTCAGTATTTTCATAGAAATATATTTTGCCCTTGTTGAATGTCTTTATTTTGTCATTATTTCCTATTAATTTATTCTACTATATTAATTTTTTTCTATTTCTTGGGTTTATTCTAATGTTCTCCATATTTTGAACTGGACATTTAGCTCGCACATTTAAAGGTACCCTTTTAATTTATGTAGAATATAGTTTTGTTAGTGTAGGGTCTCTCACAGTTTGCTTCACTGCCCCAAATGGAAGTCCTTGAAGTAAAGTTTGTTGAGTGATTGAGGCAGGAGGATAGCTCTATTCCAGCTCTATTCCAGTCTAATAATACTTTACTAATAATACACCTGTAGTATTATATTCATTTCTCTCAACATAATTAAATGATACATTAACAAATAGAGAGTGCACACTGATAAAGGTAAACAGAGTGGTAGGATGTCTGAAATTCATGACCTATGAGGAGATACTGAAATAACTCTTGATTGTTTAACCTAGAAATTAGAATGGGAGGAGATGAGAAGGTTTTCAGAATCTTCAAGTACCAAGGTATGAAAGAGAGATTGGATTTTTTTTTAATTCTAAATGACAAAATTAGTTTACTAGATAAAATTTAGAAACTAGGGCTTGATTCAAGAAAGAAATAACCAAGTGGTAGGAAATCCATTATGATAGGAATTATTCAGAGGCTGGCCCACCGCATAACTGAATATTGTAGTGGAATGTCATGTGTGAGTTAGATATGTGAATTTTACTTTGGATTTTATGATATTAAACTCAGTAACCTTTGAAAAGAGATCCTGTAGCTCCTACTGCTTTTATTTCCACTACAGTATCCACAACTCCCTAAATGAGCTCTATGAATACTAGAAATGAATGTATAAGTGAATGAATGAATGAGTAAATGAGTCATAACAGCAGCAAATATGAGTGGTCTCTCACTTTCCCATCTTGTCTGCAGTTAACACAGCCATACACTTAGGGGTGTGTGTGTGTGTGTGTGTGAGAGAGAGAGAGAGAGAGACATGTGGGAGGAAAAGGTAATCTGTTAAAATCCAATCCCTGGAAGTGATTTCTTATTCAGGTCAAGTAAAACCCTCAGTGTTTCAATTCAGTGACACCCTGGGAATGATTATGGATCAGGTTTCATCACCTGTTAGCAGTGGGACTGAAAGGCTGAGCTACTTTTGATGGATGGCCCTTCAGAGTGTGTCTCTGACAGTACCCTTGGTTCGCCCCTTCTTAACTACTTCCTTAATGCAGTATTCTGATAATCTTCCTTCTGTGGCTCCTGAGACAGGACAGGACATCTGCTTTCTTTAGTAAACTCTGTCTGCCTTCCTATCTTCATAGTAAATTACTTACTGGCCCTACTTTTCCACATGGGGGGAGAATTAGATCTTGTACTCTAATTTCATTCATCAACTTTGTCCAGTCTCCCCCACTCACCTTCCCATCCAATTCCGTCTCTGCATCAGGAACATCTTTCAACAACAAAAATGTTGATAATTCAGCTTCCTTGTCTACCCTTGTGCAGTGATTTTTTTTTTTCATTACCCGATAAAATCCCAACTCTGTAGCATAGCTTAAGAGAGGCTGCAAAATCTGGAACTTGCCTACCACTCCTGAGTCTTTCCTCACTAAATCCTATCTACACGGGCTAGGAAATCTTTGATTCTTTGATACAAACCATTCTCTATATCTTTTATCTAGGTCATTATGTAAGTTGTTGCTTTTGCCTGGAACCCTCACTGACAAAATTAGTTTGGCTTAGCAAAAAGAACCTGAAATGTTTGAGACATGTATGGCAGGGGTAAATCTTAGTCAAGGAAGCATACAAAAAAAAAAAAAAAAAGGATTCCTTTTTTTTCCCCATTAAATGCACTTAATCTCAACTCCAGGCCATAATCTTGCCACCTTGATCAGCATTCCATCAGCCTCTGCTGTTTGGTTTCTCTGATTTCCTTATAACATATAATACATTCTCTTTGTTTCTATAAGAATTTGGGGGGGTGGTAAATCTAATTATGACATTTACATGTTTAGATTCTTCAGTGACTCTCTAAAGTCAGGATAAATAGGTTGTAGATGCCAGTGTGCACTCAATATCCATCTTTCTCTTGGTCCTGGAACATTGACTACTTAACTGCCCTATCTCCAGCATTCTTTGCAGCTATACCTGGCCCTTTCACTAAGCTCGGTGGGATGATGAATGGAAGTGATGCACACACGTCAAGGTCATCTCCAAGTGCAGAGCGATTACTCTGTAATCTGGCCCCTTGCCTACCTCTCTAGTGTCCTCTATTGCACTTCCTGAAATTTTATACTCTAATCATATCAAGTGGCTTGTTTCCTGTTGGGCTGTTATTTTGCTTGAGAAGTTTACTCCTTTTGTTCACCCAGTATGAAATACCCTTTGTCCTTTCATTATCTTCAAATTTTAGAACTTCATCTCCTCTATCTTCCTATCTCTGTTCCAGTCTGTGTTAGATGCCACTCCTGTGAGCTTCTACCATACTAGGTATATTGAAATTTCTTATTCATATATCTAGTTTGTCAATTGGGCTAAAAGTCCTTGCAGAAAGCTACTGTGTTGTATCCATGTCTATAGCCTTACCATCTAGCAAGGGGCTTGGCACTTGCTCCATCCTTCATCAAACTGCTTCTTGAATGACCCTGATATCCAAAGCAGTCAGGTGACAAAGGGCACTGAATCAACATGATTGGTTGAATGCATGTGACAAGGAGCTGAGAAGAATAATGCTCTCCATGAGAAACTGGATGTCTGCTTCACCTGGCCATCCTGCTATAAAGGAAAAGGATCTTTGCTTATACATCTCCATTTCTTTCTGCATGGGGCCTCCCCGGTGGCATCTCTCTTTCACATACCCTATATCTTCCTCTCTCTCGGTCCACATTTTCTTTATGGGGCCTTTCTCAGAGCATGCCGCCCTCACACTTCAAAGTTGGCTACATTAGGAATACCTCCTTATCACTATTTCACAAAGTGTCACAATTCCACTGGACCAGAGAAAGCAATATAATTTTAATTTTTTATTTGCTTCAAGTATAGCAGAGTGACAGGATTGGTGAGGCAAAATGTGATTGAGGGCAAGGGAGAAGAAATGTTTTGGGGAAGGATTCCTTTTATGGCACAATGTCACAGTGTTGTGTCATAATTGTCACATGACAATTGTCATTTGTTTTTATAGCATATTTTTGAATCTAAATTCCTGGCTGACTAACTTCAGATTGTTAGCAGTCCGTCAGGCCTTCCTGCTCACTGAGTTTAAGAGTAGAGTCTAAACGTTGTTCTCCATGTTCCCTTTTAGAGGCCAGGGGAGTTTTCATCCTTTGTTTTTTATCTTCTCAAATATGGCTGATGGTTCTGATGGTTGTTAGGATATTATAATATCATATTATTTATGATAGTTTAGAATCAGAGGCACTTCTGCTTCATCTTCACACAATGGAGATTGCACAAATCTAACTTTCCTATATGCAGATTTTAGCAAGAAAGCTATTCCTTCATGCAAAGTATATGTATGGAGTGTCTTCTAAAATTTGTGCCTTCATTGATGTTTTAAAGTCTTATTTTGTTCCTCTCCTCAATTTTTCTGTTTTCTTTCTTTTCTTTTTTCTTTTCTTCCTTCTTTCCTTTTTCTTTCTTTCTTTCTTCCTTCCTTCCTTCCTTCCTTCCTTCCTTCCTTCCTTCCTTCTTTCTTTTTCTGACATTTTTGTCTAACAGTTTCCAGCCCTCCCCAGAGGCCCTGCTAAACTCTCTAGAGCCTTCTTTTCTTTTCCTCATAAGGGGGTCCTTGATGGAGAACATGGATGCTTCTTTCTTCCATTCAAGATCCGTGTTAACTCTTAGGGTTTGAGGTTTGACTTTCAAAGAACTGAGGCCTAACAGGGCCTCCAACACTGACCGGGCTCTGAGCCTACAGAGAACGTTTCTGTCTTTCCTGTATGCCCTGAGATAAAACTCCCTCTGTCTTTTTATTCCATTGCCTTCCCTCTTGTGTGGATCTGTAATGATTGCTGGAGTGTTGGGAATTCATGCTAATAATGAGTTCTCGAGAGCGACTTTCTCTTTTTTTTCCTCCTTTTTTCTTTCTTTCTTTTTTTTCTTTTTTTGTCCTCAAGTGGTTAGCTCTGAAAAGAATAATTTATCAAATCATTTTTATTCAACTTTGGAGGGAGAAGAAAGAGGAAAAGGAGGGAGAAAAGCCCTTTTGCAGTTTTAATTGCTTTGCAGTGTCTGCAGGAGGCTCTGCTCAGCTTATCAAAGCTCACACAGCCAGGCCCTGTGCCTCTGGCTCCGCACAGCCTCGGCGGAGCGGCTGGGCTCCACTGATGGACCTGATAGGGCCTCAGCTATCTGATGACTTCGGTGCTTAGCAGGTTAATTCAAGTGATGAATTGAAAATTTGGGGAGGGTAGGAGGAAAGGGATAGAGGCTGTTTTTAGGATTTTTAAAATTGAGATGAAAAAAATGAAGTCTTGTCCCTCCCTTTCTGCTTTTTAGGATTTGATAAATTTGTATTTTTAATGGGGAAATAAAGTTTTCATTAGGGCTAAGATCATATTAGAGTGTATTGATTGATTTACCACTATCTCCACTACTCAGGAATATCTCTGCAATGTAGGTCTCATTGAAGAAGCCAAAAATTCAAGGGGACATTAAAACTTGCAGAAGAGAAGGCTGAGGCACAGTACAGTATTCCAGTGAAGACAATGTAATATTAGGTTGTTTTAAGGGGACGTTGACAAAAATGGTCACAATCTCTAGGAAGGTAGAAGAGACCATATAATCAAGTTCTCTGTGAGAAATAGATGAGCTGTTGTTAGAGCCTTATAAAAACAAATGTTTTAAAGCTGGTGGTTACCATGGAGTTGCCATTGTGGCTCAGCAGGTTACGAACCCGACTAGTACGTATGAAGATGAGGGTTTGATCCCTGGCCTCGTTGGTGGGTTAAGGATCCAGCGTTGCTGTGAGCTGTGGTGTAGGTCACAGATGCAGCTCGGACCTGGGCATTGCTGTGGGCATTGCTGGGCATTGCTGTGGTGTAGGCTGGCAGCTGCAGCTCCAGTTCAACCCCTGGCATGGAAACTTCCATATGCCATGGGTGCAGCCCTAAAAAGAAAAAAAAAAAGAAATTAATAAAACTGGTGGTTACAAGTGGGGAGAGGGAGAGGGAGGGGCAATATAAGGGTAGGGGAGTAAGACACACAAGCTATTAGGTCTAAAATAAGCTACCAGGATATATTGTACAACATGGGGAGTATAGCCAATATTTTATAACTATAAATGGAGTATAACCTTTAAAAATTGTGAATCTCTATACTGTAACCTGCCATACACACACACACACACACACACGTATAAAATGTACAGCAATGATACCACACCTTTTTTTAAAAAGTGGTTTTTAAAAGGAGTTTGGGAGCAGCTTGTGGAATCACTATCAACAAAATGACTTAAAAGTTGATACTTTAGATGGAGAGGGTGTAGAGAAAGGGAACCCTCCTATACTGTTGGTGGGAATGTAAATTGGTGCAGCCACTATGGAGAACATAGTGGAAGTTCCTTAAAAAAGACAATAGAGTTACCATATGATCCAGCAATCCCATTCCTGGGCATATATCTATAGAAAACTCTAATTTGAAAAGATACATGCACCCCCAGTATTCACAGCAGCGCTACTTACAATAGCCAAGACATAGAAGCAACCCAAGTGTCCATCAACAGATGATGGATAAGAAGATATTTTACACACACACACACACACACACACACACACACACATCCACACAGGAATGTTACTCAGCCATAAAAAAGAATGCAGTAATGCCATTTGCACCAATATGGATGGACCTAGAGATTATCAAATTAAGTTAAATAAGTCAAGGAGAAATATCATATGGTATCACTTACATGTAAAATCTAAAATATGATATAAATGGCTATTGTGAATAGTGCTGCAGTGAACATGTGGGTGCATGTGTATTTTTTAAGGAAAGTTTTGTCAGATATATGCCCAAGAATGGGATTGCTGGGTCATACCATAGTTCTATGTATAGTTTTCTAAGGTACTGCCATACTGTTCTCCATAGTGATTGCAAAGGGGAAGGGGAGGGAGTGGGATGGACTAGGAGCTTGGGGTTAATAGATGCAGACTATTGCCTTTGGAATGGATTAGCAATGAGATCCTGCTGTGTAGCACTGGGAACTCTTGTCTAGTCACTTATGATGGAACATGTAATGTGAGAAAAAAGAATGTATACATGTATATGTAACTGGATCACCATGCTGTACAGTAGAAAAAAAAATAAAAGGCAAAAAAAAACTGAACATAAACCACAAAAAATAAACATAAAAAAACAAAATAAAATATGATATAAATGAACTTATTGACAAAGCAGAAACAGACTCACAGACATAGAAAACAAACCAAAGGGGAAAGGGGGTCAGGGGAGGGATAAATCAGGAATTTGGGATTAGCATTCATACCCTATTATATATTAAGTAGATAAATGACAAGGTCCTATTTTACAGCACAGGGAATGCTATCAAAATTTTGTAATAATCTGTAATAGTAAAGAATATGAAAAATAATATATATATGCACACATTGTCTGTCTGTCTTTCTATCTATCTATCAAACTGAATCCCCTGGCTATACACCAGAAAATAACACTATAAATCAACTAACTTCAAGTTAAAAAACAAAAGCTGATATTTTAAAAACTTATGTTTATAGATGGGAATGTTGGTCAAATTAGCTTATAATTGTTTTTCTTTTTCTCAAGATCTTACGTTATCTTGAGGAGGTAAAAAATTTCTTTGTGGGGGGAGCAAGAATAAACACAGAAAAGGCACCCTCTTGTCTAGGTGCAGAGCTCTCACTGTACTTGTGAATACTCTTGCCTTCTTCCATAGTGGTTAAGAATGTGAACTTTAAAGCCAAGAAGTCTGCTTCACATTCTGGTTCTACCGTTATACCGCTTAATAGCTCTGGCAACTTAGGCCTGTCCCCTAACATCTCTGAGCTTCAGAGTTGTAATCTGTAAAACTAGGATAACTATAATCACTATGTCATAGTGTTGTCATGAGATGGAAATGATTTCTTATTGGAATGTGATTGAAATGGCACCTGCTCTTTTTTTTTTTTTTTTTTTTTTGGTCTTTGTAGGGCTGCACCCACAGCATATGGAGGTTCCCAGATTAGGGGTCAAATTGGTCCTGGCCTGCACCACAGCCACGGTAATGCAGGATCTGAGCTGCATCTGCAACCTACAGCACAGCTCATGGCAACACTGGATCGTTAACCCATTGAGCAAGGCCAGGGAGTGAACCTACATCCTCACAGATGCTAGTCAGATTTGTTTCCACTGAGTCATGACAGGAATTCCTAGAATGGCACCTGGAACACGGTAAGCCCTCTGTAATTTAGTCAGTGTCCATCCATGGCAACCTGTTGCTGCAACACAAAACAGACCAGTTCTTCCTCAGTCCAACTCAACTAACTGCATTTTGGGTGTGAGCCCCTTAAAATTCTTAACTTCTTGCCTATAGATGCTGTGACCAATTGACTATTATCCATGTTATTAAGGCTTTGGCATATTTACTCAGATGACGATCTTTATTTTTTTCTTAAGGCTGTACCCACGGCTTATGGAAGTTCCTGGGTGAGGGGTGAATCAGAGCTGCAGCAACCAGCCTATACCACAGCCTCAGCAACAGTGAGTCTGAGCCACATCTGTGAGCTGTGCCACAGCTTGCGACAACAAGGCCTTAACCCACTTAATGAGGCCAGGGATCAAACCCACATCCTCATAGATACTTCGTACCCCACTGAGCCACAGCAGAAACTCCTGATGATGGTCATTAATGCTATTATCTGTCCTTAGGTGGGTATAGATACTTGGGTCAAGGCAGGCCAGGATCTATAGGGTCTAAGAGAAAGTACATGTATTTGAGAATCCCTCAGACCTGGCTGTGCTCTATCTCAGCTTTTTTCTCTGAGAGATTTACTTAACCTTTGTGAGTCCCAGTTGCCTCCATGTAGAAAACTATATTGAGGATAAAGAGGAAGATGGTGATGCTTTGAAATGCAATCCTGGTCAGAGTAGACTCCCTTATACAGAGGAATCAGACAATACTTACTTCTTACAGCAGAGCCTGGCATTATAGGTAGCCACAAGGGGAAAGGGTTTTGGGGGAAGAATTTTTCTTGTAATAACATGCTTAAATATTTTTGAATGAGATCATTTATAGGTATTATACTGTCAACCCAGTTAACATAACATTTCACATTTAAAAATTTTAAGAACCCCTTTAACTACTATTTCAATTAAATTGTTTAATTTAAGGCAGAATGCAGGCTTATTGCTTGTCAGTTATATCTGATAAAGAACCTGTGTTTTCTGTTGAATTCAATTTAAAATAAATCCCATCACTTTAAATATATTAGGAGAAAGGGGGAAAAGCCTTTCTCTCTTGAAAGCAACAATGGAGCAATCTGTTATTAAATGCAGAAAATGAGGCTAATGCAACCTGATGGCTGAGATTTCACAACACAAAAATCAGGAAATTCAGAGTTCTGTTTCCCACAGCAACCATAACTCTTCTCCCCTTGAGCATATGTAACATTTCATATTACCAAATACACACTTTACTCTAAATTATTATATGTGCACAACGGGGTCGAATTACAGTCACCATGGGCATCAGAAATGTGAAATTCCTGACATTTGTGTACTTGATAATTTATTTCAATGGTACTTATTTTTTTTCTTCTTCTTATTTTTACTTAATATTCAGTTTTTTTGGAATTATCTCTTGAAATATTGAAAATATTTCACTACCTTCAGCCTCAGGCTTTTGTATATGATGACAATAGATATGTCAGAAAGGTTACAATAATTAGTTGCTTTGTGCATGAATTGGATACCTACTATATGTAAGACCCAATTTTGTGCTCTTTAATTGTCCTCCAGTTGGCAACTTCCTACTTGCCCTAAAAACCATCAATCAATATTGATTAATTTCAACACCAGCATCAACATTCTTTTTTTTTTTTTTCTGTTTGAAAGTGGTATTTGGAAGAACTCACCCTGAAATTTGTATCACTAATATTCACAGTCCATGTCCTATCCTAATGTACTTACTTGATCAAATAAGACAAACACAACTATCCCATTTGCTATTAAATTACTTTAGAATATACTTTTCAACCTCTCTAATATCTCTTCACTCCATATAACTAAAATCCCAAACAAAAAGGGAATCTTAATAAACAGTATTAGTCACTATAAAAATCCATGTAATTCCAGTTATTAATGATATTATTCCAGATTAGTACTTTGATACTAAAAAGCAATCCACAGGGATACCTGGCCTTAGTCTCTTGCTAACAATGAACTAGGGGGAAAGGAAGTTACTAAAATAGGTGCTTAGAATCTAACAATCTTACCGTCTTATCAGAAAAGGACACCAAGGTCTATTGGGGGAAATAAACATCATAGCATAGACTATAATGTAAAAAAAAAAAAAAAAACCAACAGAAGAAGGTGAATAAAATACCCTGTAATAAAGACTGATTAACTAACTATTGACATGGCATTGTAGTGAGCAGTGTTTAACAATTATAAATTAGATATACGTTTATAATCTGTTATGAGAAAAGTCTCATAATACATTCTTAAGTGATAAATACAAATTTCAAATTCTGGGAGTTTCCATAGTGGCTCAGTGGTTAACGAATCCAACTAGGAACCATGACGTTACGGGTTTGATCCCTGGCCTTGCTCAGTGGGTTAAGGATCTGACGTTGCTGTGAGCTGTGGTGTAGGTCTCAGATGCTGCTCGGATCCCGTGGCTCTGGCGTAGGCCGGGGTCTATAGCTCCAATTAGACCCCTAGCCTGGGAACCTCCATATGCCATGGAAAGTGGCCCTAGAAAAGGAAAAAAAAAAAAAAAGACAAAAAAAATTTTCAAAGTCTGAATACATAACATCTAATATAATTTGGGAATATGGATGTATACATAATTATGTGTATGTTCTCCTATTTATATAGAACTTGAAAAAAAAGTCTGGAATAATACCTGTAATATTTTTACAATGATTGTCTCTGAGTGGTAGAATTTCAGATAATATTTTTTTTATTATGTTTATCTGTACAGTTTGAAATTTTATTCTGTAACTATGTTATCACTTTCATTATCAGAAAAAATAATTAAATCACTTTAAAGCAATTATATATGTGTGCATCATACATAAATATGTATGCATAGATATTTACGCCTAATTTGATGTCTCTCATTGTACTGGAGCAAATACACAGAAGCCGTATAGACTCTGATATGGGCAAAGCTCACATAATTCCACACTTGAGCTTTTGCTTTTGGACCAGGTCATAACAGTTAACTGGCTTCAAATGAAAATAGAGTCCTACCTAAAGTCACTTGGATGGGCATTCAAGGATCACAGTTTTAAGGCCCAAATATTCAAGATGTTACAACTTTTGTGGAGTGGAGGCTGAGTAGAGAGGGACCAGGAAGAGTCTGGGCATTTATTCATTGCTTGAGGGAAAGGGTATGTGAGGGGGAGGATGTGGAGGTGGGTGCTGATAGCAAAGCAAGTATAAGCGGATGGGATAGAGATGAGCTGAGGGAAGCATTTTAGAGGGACATGGATGGATATGGTGGAAGATAAGTATAGATTTTAAGAATACAATTTGGATTGATTAGCAGGAAGAGTGGCTGTCAAAAGCTGGGTCTTAGAATACAGTTCAGTCAGGATTTATTGAATGCTTATTTACCAAAGAACCAGCCAAGCACTGAAGCAGACATTTAGCAGTCAAGAGTGAAAAAAAGGAAGACATCCTAATGAAATGAAGAGAGTGTGTGTAATGAACGAGCCTTGAGGCCATGCCTACAACACCAAGAGGCAAGATGGAGCCACCTCAGCAGAAAATCTTCCATTGAAATCTCCTACCTATGGTCCTTTCTTTTCTTCTCATTGCCATTACCCTAATCTAGCCTGTTATTTGTCTTCTTAACTCACTCATGCAGAATGTTTGTGTATCTCCCACTTGTCAGACATTGTGGCAAATATTTGCATCATGGTGACAAATACACAGCCCTGACCTTCAAAGCTTACAATCTGATGGGAAAGTTGGAGAAGCAAACAGGAACTCTTCACATATTTTAAGTGTCATGATGTGGAGAGATGCAGTGGTGGCAATTAATTCAGACAGGTGGATTGGAATAGTTTTTTTCCTATATAATTCCCAAATTCCTTCAGTGGCTTTCTAATTGCTGGACCTTGTTTTCATTCCACTTGAAGCATCTTAATGGGGACAGTAGATTCAAATATTCTAAAGAAGGAGTTTCATTCTGTCACTTCCTTGTTCATGAACTTACGATGACTCTATATTCTCTTTTATACATATATTAAACTGTTAAGTTCCTTCCACATTATGTTTCATACTTCTACTCAAACTCATAGTTCTTTATTTATTTAGCTAAGGTACTTGTTTCCCCAACTATGAGGGATACTAAGCTTGTGAAGATGAATAAGATATGAATAATATAACATTATGATATAATAATATAATATAATATTAAATTATAATATAATCATATAAGTTCTTATCTCTAAGAGCTTATGTTCCAGTAATACAGAGTAGAAACACATTAGAATGAGTACAATAAATGTATAATGCTATGGTAAGAGTGTATATAGGACACATTGTAAAGAAGGAGTTGTGAATTCTCTCTGAGTGAAGAAGAATAAAACTAATAGAAGAGGTTGAGATTAGGCTAAATCTTAAAAACAAAATGGAGCTTGCAAAGAATAGTTTTCTTTGTTAAAGGATGGACATGTGTAAGAACATAGATAAATGAAGCAACCTATGAATTGGAAGGGAGGTTGATACTGATATTGAGCTCAAAGTACATGGAAAAATTCAGCTTGGAGATAAAGACTACATGATAACAAGGTCTCTTTATTATTCTAAGTGGTTTGTAGTCACTGACCTCCACCCAATGTTTCTAAGAGAGAGAGTGACATTTCCATATTTGGATTTTTTGGCAGTGGAATAGAGATCGTTGAGAGGTCAGAGCAGAGACAAGACCAACTAAGAGCCTACTGTATTTATTTGGACAAGGATACCTCAACAAAGGTACTAAGGCCAGTTAATAAAGGGAAGAGATTGATACAAGAGAAGGTCAGGATCTAGTGATGAGAATTTGTGGCATAATTTTAAGATTTTTCACTTGGTAACTGGGTGAACAGTTGATATTCATTACAGAAGAGATTATAGGAGGCAGAGGAGGTGATGCAGAGATGTGAGGAGGCAAGACAATGAATTCAGTTTCAGGTATGCTGAGTTTGAAATGTTCTGGGGTGATTCAAACAGACGGTTGAATATATGGATTCTTAATTTAGTAAAGAGTCCTAGGCTAGAGAAACAAATGAGGAAACCATATAAAAACTGCAGTTGAAATCATGGGGGTATATCCATTTATTGAACAAATACTTGATGAAAGAAATCATAGAGCACAGAGTCTTCTAGATGCTGAGGATTGAGAGTGAGCAAAATACGAAACAGTTCCAGCCTCTTATAGAACCTGCATTTTTGCCGATGGAGCCAAATGGTGTAAATAAGTAAAAGGTATAATGTATCAACTGGTGATAAATAGAGTGTGGAAGAGGAGACACAGAGTACAGGGGTGGTAATCATGGAAAAATTCAAAATTTTTTAAAAGCAGTCAAGGAGAACTTCACTGAGAAGTGATGTTGAATCAAAGACAAAAAGAGTAGTCATAGCTGCTATAGTCATGGGTAGAAACGGTTGGAATGAGAAGAGAAGAGGAAAACCGATGTTTGCAAATCTCTTTTGAACTTAAAAAAATGTTCAAAAAATATTTAATGAAGTTGCAAAATATGTTCAATGATACTTTTAAGTTTAAAATGGAAATGTTATCTGAAAAACATCTTTATGCTTTAAGTGTAAAAATGCAGATTAATTGCTAGAATAATGAAAATTACCACAAAGTTGGGAGGTTTACTTACACAGTGAGAAAGGATATTCGAAATTGAGATATTTTAGAAAATCATTGTAGCACATAGTTTTTTTTTTGTCTTTTTGCTGTTGTTATTGTTGTTGTTGTTGCTATTTCTTGGGCCGCTCCTGCGGCATATGGAGGTTCCCAGGCTAGGGGTCGAATCGGAGCTATAGCCACCAGCCTATGCCAGAGCCACAGCAACGCGGGATCCGAGCCGCGTCTGTGACCTACACCACAGCTCACGGCAACGCCGGATCGTCAACCCACTGAGCAAGGGCAGGGACCGAACCCGCAACCTCATGGTTCCTAGTCGGATTCGTTAACCACTGCGCCACGACGGGAACTCCATGTAGCACATAGTTTTTAATTTACGTATCTAAATACTTATCTTTCCATCTGTGTATATGTTTGGGTAACATTGGATGACGTCTTTACGTTCATACTCTGGGCCTCTAAAGTCTACAATTCACTGTGGTCAGGCTGTTGTATTAGGGACCTCTACACCTCACTAAGGCTGAGATGGAAAGATCATAGAAGAGATGCCTAGAAATGTCTAAAACATACTATCTCCAGAACTTTAATGGTTTCTGTGTGTCTTTTAATCAAAACTTTGCTTTTACAGGAATTCCTGCTGCGGCACAGTGGGTTAAGAATCTGACTGCAGCAGCTTGGGTCACTGTGGAGGTGTGGGTTCGATTCCCCCATCCAGTTCAGTGGGTTAAAGGATCCGGCACTGGGGCTTGGATGCAATCCCTGGCCTGGGAACTTCCATATGCTGAGGGTGTGGCCATTAAAAAAACAAAGAAACAAACAAAAAACTTAGCTTTTAGATATTTGCGTTTACTTACTTAAAAAAACTACAGACATAGTTTGATCTTTTCCTCCTGGTAACAAAACCAATGTTCATAGAGTTCGAATAAAACATTAGCTTTTTTCTATTTACTTACATAGTTTTTGCTGTGTCGAACTAAAACAAAAAGATTATGAATGCCCAGCATGGCATTATTTTAATATGCCCAGATACTATATCTCCTGTCCTAACTAGACACATTGAATTTCTTGATGTAAGAGTAGTTTTTTCCAGGCATCTTTATCTTTCTTGTCTGGATGCATTCATTCTATATTATTCATTCCTGTTAATTGCATCCCTCTCTTACTAATATCTAGGTGTTTATTATTCTGTAACTTGGAGGTCGTAATTTCCTCAAAATAATTGACATAACCAATGCATAACCTTTGAGTAGGGGCACAATTAGAAACCCCATACATTCTCACATATAGAAAGGATTAGCTGCCCATTGTCTTTTTCTCTCCCAGAGATACTACCAAATATCCCCGAGAAACCCCAGGCCACTTGTGTTCCCTAAAGCTTAGCATTCTTCTACCCAAGTATATTCTTTCTGTGTAGAGGACTTTCATTATTAAGAAATCCAGAAATCTCAAATTTTCCATTCATCGTCTGATGTAAATCTCTAACTTCACTGTTTCTTTCTTTCTGTTAACTGGATTATTTGTGTGTGAATCTCAATTATTGTTATTCATTATTTTTAAAAATGCTCTGAAGGTGTGCTTCTGTTCAGATCTCCTTTTGCTATCTCTCTCTCACTCTCTCTCTCTGCCTCTTTCTCTCTCCTGCCTGCTTTCACATAGCACTTATTTTCTGCTCTCTACCTAGTAGAAATGGACAATTGGACGCAATTACATAGCAGCCAGTTTCATGGGTATGAATAAATCTATTCGTTATATTTATAGGGTATAGGAAAAAGTTAGATTAAAAAAAAACTTTTTCATTCTTCCCTGTCAGCTTTTTATTTCAGCTCAACTCTGTATTATTATCTATGTGGGGGGTACATATGAATTTTCCAGTGTATATTGGGCATAGTTTCTTGCTACTAAGCCACATTAGATGTACAGTCCTCAAGTCCACAGAATGAGTCCATTGTGGACCATGACTTGGGTTAAACTGCACATAGGATTTGAGCTACCCAATTAGCCACACCAATGCTCGCCTTCAGTGGTGTGGAAAAACCAAACGTTAACGGTATTTGCCTTTTGAATACTGTCATCATAAATCTCTCCACATTCTCAGCCTTCTTAAGTACTTTAGAGTGCTTCATCTGCCAAGCTAACTGTGGCTTTACCCTCTATTAAAGACCTCTTGAGTTTAGGTATGAGGGAACCAAAGATGGTTGGTAGCCTACAAGCGTAGGATAAACTACACCATAAATGTACAGCAAATATCTCACAAAGATACAGTAATTACACAACAAATACCTCTTTGCTAAGCAATGAATTATAGAGCCCAATATCCTGTAATTACAAACCATTTATATATCTGCTTAAATTACTGTGGATGCCACTTAGCGTAATCACTTTGGTGATTAATCAAACATTATGTGCCGTATGGAATGCTTCAGAGTTCACAGGTGTGCATGTTTTTCAAATGCTTGCCCTAAAGTATCAAACTGCAGAGTTGCTAGCATTTTATTTTCCCCACATTTTGCCAAAACTTCTGTAATCCCACATTTTTCTTGAACTACCATGGCTTTATGCATGCTTTAGAAACATTTGGGAATATACCATCCAAGTTTAAATGGTTAAAAAGCTTCATTTTAATACCTGCAGTTTTCAGAACATCAACATGTACACCCTTCAGGGGGTTAAACCAGAAATAAACTCATCTTGCCAAGGATTTGTTTTGGAAAGAAACTTTAGTGATGCCTTGAGCTTCTGTTCTCCTGAGTGAGTCCTTTAACAGCATCATCACGGAGCATTTCAAGGAATTGGGCCCAGCGCCTACCAGGGTGTTCCTTGGGCAGGGTACAGTTCTGCCCTAAGGCTGTGGATGACAGGGATTAGTCTAGGACTGTTGGTCTGAGCTCTTGCATTTTTGGCTGCCAAAGACTTAGTTTAATCTTCCTGGCAACAGTAAGTAAGGGTCAAATCGGATTATTCTAAACCAATATGAGAATAATTTGAGAACAATAGCTGGCTAGGGAGAGAACGTCATGCAACTGAATTACAGTAAATTATACAGAGCCTTGCCTTGGAAGGAATAATTTGATCACAGGACCTTTAAGTAACAATTATTATTGATCGCAGCAGACACCCCTCAGCAGCTCATATGGAAGCACCCTTAGGCAATAAGCTACCTGATCTCCTCGGTTTGCACATGATTCAAATACATGAATCTGCTGATATTTATATTATATTATATTATATCATATTATATTATATTATATTATATTATATTATATTATATTATATTATTGACATTTGCTGTGGCAGGCACTCTCCTAACTGTTTCATTTATATTAACTCAGTTGATCATCACAATTACTTCACAAGATATGTACCATCATTACCCATTTCATAGATGAGGAAACTGAGCATAGATCTTTTCAGTAACCGGTTCATGTCTAATAAGGGGTAGAGCTGGCTTTTCAACCCTGGCAGCCTGAGTAAGTCTGTGCTTAAAAACGCAGAAGCCTCTCTTAAAGTCTAAAATGAGCATGATCTGAAGCTATGTTATTGATTTTAGTGGTACTTGTTTCTCAGTTGTATTTAACTTCAGAATTCACATTCTTCCCACAAAAGCTTTTGCACAGCTTTCATTTGTGCAACTATGCAGGAGTATCTTAGAGCCCTTCAATTTTATTACATAGTAGTTTGGATCCAACTCATACTGCCATGTGCTATGACAGAACAGATCAGGGGATAAATAACTGGCCATATAACTCGTTGGTAATTTAGTGTCTGGGCTATCAGGTAATTTACTAGCAGTGTGACTCTGTGCAGTGGACTCTATCAATTGCCTGGTTCCTCTTTTTGTCTTTTTTTTTTAAATCTCTTTTTTAACTCAAGAAAAAAGCATTGTTCTTAGACTGCAAAGATTAGAAAATTGAACTCCAGACATTAGAAACTTCCTTCTCCAACATTAAAAAGGCAAGAATCCAAAACTGAAAAGCAACAAACTATTTGAAAAGAATTTCAAATAAATGAATCTGGTATGGGAGTGTTGCAGAAATTCTGGACCATAAAAATAACTTACAGAGAAGGAGGGTAAACTGTGGAGATGGAAGGTGCTAGAAAGATAAAAGCATTCATCTTTTAAATGAATTTATTCTTGCAAGTCTGCTTTTGGTGAGTGTAATAATAAAGCACATTTGATTTTAGGAACTTAAAATATTTAGTCGGTCGCGGTGGACTAGCTTTATCCAAGACTGAGGTGACAAGTACAGAGGTGTACTCAGGGGGCAAAGGCAGAGAGAAGGAATTCAAAAAGCGGAAATTGGAGTTCCCGTCGTGGCGCAGTGGTTAACGAATCCGACTAGGAACAATGAGGTTGCGGGTTCGGCCCCTGCCCTTGTTCTGTGGGTTAACGATCCGGCGTTGCTGTGGCTCTGGCGTAGGCTGGCGGCTATGGCTCCGATTCAACCCTTAGCCTGGGAACCTCCATATGCCACGGGAGCGGCCCAAAGAAATAGCAAAAAGACAAAAAAAAAAAGCGGAAATTATTAGAAAACAGAAAGTTAGGAAGCATGGGCAATTTGGAAAGAGATATGGGAATTATTTTATTATTATTGAGATAGCAAAAGAGGGAGAAACCAACAGGCAAGTAGATCGATAGTGTCCAAAAAGTGGAGAGAAAACTCTTAAGGGAATCTTTTCAGGCCAGCTAGTTTTTAGAAAATAGACTTGATAAATTGATTAAAAGGTTTAGTAGGAAACTCTGGATGTCAGTTTGAAGTTTGAGTTGTACAGATAAAGCGAATCCAACTCATTCATTCATTCACTCAGATGAATTTATTGAGAATTGATGCTACATCAGATATTGTGCTAAGCACAGTCCCTACCCTCCAAAGATCAGAATTCAATGAAGGCAAGAGGAATATCCTCAACTAGTAGTGCTCTAAAAGTGCTGTTAGAACACACGCACACACACAATGCCAAGGGGATAGATATTGCAAAGGGAAAGGAAAAGTTGGTTGGAGAAGAATTAACAGTAGAGGTAACTATGAATTGGCCTAGGTAGGTATAATTTCACAGGTAGAAAGGAAAGAGTCTAATATAACCTGTTGCAGACCAGAGATGACCTCGTGTGTTTATACAGGATCAATAATACCTAGTACTGCCTCTCTTCTTTTAATAAATGGGGAGTCATTCAAGATATTTTTTGGTGATTTGTAGTGAATTAGGCCCCATGTCATCTACTTAGGACGCCAAGAAGATGATGTCTCTGTTTCAGTGGATTCTGATCATAGTTGGAGATAATAGACCAGTAAACAGATAAATTATGGTACACCAGATATGACTGATAAAAGCAGGCAAAACATTAGGGAGTAAAAATTCTGCCTTGAGGTGACATTTGAACAAGGCTTGAATTTGAATTGATGGGCAGAATTTGGCAGTTGAAGGAAAATGTTCCAAGGTAAGAGAACAGCATGTGGAAAGGCCTGTAGTTTTGCTTTGTAAACTGTAATTAGAAATGGATTCTAGGAGTTCTCTGGTGTCTCAGTGGGTTAAGGATCCAGCATTGCCATTGGTTTTGGGTTGCTGCTGTGGCTAGGGTTTGATCCCTGGCCTGAGAACTTCCACATGCCACAGGTGTGACAAAAAAAAAAAAAAAAAAAAAAGGAGGAGGAAGGAAGGAAGAAGGAAGAAAGCAAAGGAAAAATGGATCTCACGTCTCACACCCAACTTCTATTGTTGGTTTTCCTTGCATAGGGTGGATTCCAACATTGAAGCCCTCAAAGGGGAAACTGTGCCTATTTTTCCTATCTTCTGTTGATTCCTTTGCCCCAAATTAGAGAGTGGTGCCCTATCTAATAGATCGATGACCAGAATTTTCATTTTTCAACATAATGGCATTCTCATTAAACTATAATTTACATAATTTAAGACAATAATTTGCAAGTCAGCACAGTACATTCTATGTTATATATGCCATCTGTTTAGCTCTATCTTGAACTTTGTTTTTGTCTTCTTTCTTTAAGCTGTCAACCCACATCTAATTGTGTGGGTTTGCATGTATGTGTGTGAGAGATTCTGCATTATGTCTTTTTATACCTCAAATAAACATATTATTATAGAAAATTTAAAACATTAAAAAGTAGATGTAACACTATATTCATCAAGTTTCAAGTTATCAACTCCTGACTAATTTTGTTTCATTTATATTCCCCATCTCTCTTTCAATAATTTTGAAGTAAGCCATCATATCATTTCATCTGAAAATATTTCAGTACATTTATCTAAACAATAGGGATCTTTTAAAACATTACTATAATATCATTATCACTCTGTAAAAACTAACAGTAATTTAGAAATATCAAATATTCAGTGTTTACATTTTTATAATTCAGAAACAGGTAGGTGGGTAGGTAAATAGCTAGATAGCTAGATAATCAGTTTATCTGAATCAAGTCCTAAGTTCCATTTTCATTGTGACCGGTTAATAATACGACTTCATTCTCTTTTAATCAATAGTGGGGATCAGTAACAATAGCCTATGGACCAAATACAGCTTATAACTTGCTTTTATAAATAACGTTGTATTGTAACATTAGTTTGTATGTTTTCTATGGCTGCTTTCAGGATACAATTTCAGTGTTTAATAGTTGTGTCCAAGATTGTATAACTTGCAAAGCTAAAAATATTCACTCTCTATCCCTGGGCAGTAAAAATTTGCTGACTCCTAATTTGTGGCTCCTCCAACTCATTTTCATCTCATTTGAAAAGCAAGGTTATTCAGGATAAGGATCATATATGCTTTGAGTACAAAGTCTGGCTGTAGAAGAAGTGTACCTCCTCCCCTGGCTTTTTAAAAACAAAATAGCAGCCTACAAAAAGGAACTGTTTTGGAGGGATGCAGAAGAGAAACATAAGAAGAAGAGAGTTTGGCTCAGGCTTCACAAAGTAGAAGCAACTTGCAAAGGTTACCACCTCAGGTCCCTAACATCTTTGCCCTCTTCTCAAAGATGATCAAATCTTGGGGATTAATTCCCAACTCTCCAACTCAGCATCTTGTCAACATAATATTTGCAAGAATAATGATGAGATTTAACATTTAATTGGAATTCAAGTGTATTTCTAGTACTACTCTAAATACTTTACAAGTATTAATTAATGAAATTCTTACACATATTGTTATTAACTCCACTTTATAGAGGTGGAAACTAAGTCATAGAGAAGTTAATGGATGTCTCAGGCTGACAAAAAGAAATCATGCCAGCTTGCCACTGCATTTCCTCTTCTATTAGAAAATCTACGTGGGGAGCCAGTTATTTTAATCAGAAAGTTGCTAGGTGAACACAGAGCTATAACAATGCAATTTAGATAGGTTTTCTTGGTGTTGAAGTACATCAAGATATAATGATATAATCTGCACTTCATTCCATCAGGAGACATAAATGTACCAACCAAAGGTCCATGTTTGCTCATCAAGGAACCTTTTGTCCTGGATTATGTGGAAGATACACTGACATCATTTCCTTGCCACTTGATTTCCTTTATGAACCTATGCCAACCAGTTTCTTCTTTTTCTCAGGTTGGTTAAAATCATGTGATTAGGTTTCACCTTTCATTTTCTAATCCTGCTTTTGTAAGCCTTTGCCCAAGCCATCTTACTTGAACTTGGGTGCTTGCAAATCTGCTTAGCTTCATGTTTTAGAAACTGTTTGGCACTTCTACAGATGACTAATCTCCTCTAGTCTGTGTTGCTTCTTGCTAATTTCACTCTCAGTGGGTAAACCGATTTCCATATTTTTGGAGGCACTTTACATTACCTCTACCTACTCACTAAACTCTTGAGAGGATCAACTCCGTCAGATGGATTTTTAAAGAGGACTTATTTCATTTCTGAGTCCCTAATAGTGTACACCAACATAGTCAGAATTGCGTCTTCAGATCCTAAAAGTTCACTTTAAGCGGAATTGCTTTCTACTGAGTCTTACCGATATTGCACCCTCCACTATTCTGCAAACTCTTGATTGTCTGCATTACTCAACATCTAAGAATAGCCTGTTTTTGCTTAATTTTCCCTAAAGATCCTGAGCAACCTTTGTCTTGCCTTCTTAACTGTATTTCTGCTTTGCTACCTAAAAACTTTTATTTCTTGATTGGAGTAAAAAAACAAACACAGATTCTTCTCTCATCACCTCTGACCCAGCCCCACAGAGCAGAAATGTGGATGCTATGATACTTCCTATATAAATTTTTAAGTGTCATTCTCTCATCAAGGATAAGAGATTCATAAGTTTATGTTCAATTTTATTTTTTATTTTTCACTTTGACTACTGGGCTTTTGGTACTTTTGAGAACTCTTTTGTAGAGGGGGAGAAAGATGATCACAGCTTTTACTTAGGTCTAAAAATGTTCTTACACATTTGTTGTATAGCTGTCAATGTGAGATGTGATGATAAAACTTCTATTTTTACAGTGCAACAGAAATGACCACTTATTTTTTTTAACCATATAAGGCGGGTGGGGTCTGCCTCTTGTTATGGGTGGGTTTGATCACCTACTTTCTCTGAAGGCACTACTGTGAAAGCAAAATGTTCATATTCTTTGTGCATCAAGTTGAGGAGTGAGGCTATAAAGGCAAAGCAGGACGTGAAGCTCCATGGAGGTTTCTACATTGTGCTTTCTTCCAATGAAGAGCTGGATGAAAATAAACTGTTGCCTGTTGCCCTAACGACTAGCATTGCTTGTGACCTTTGTTGAATATCTCTGCATTTTTTAGCAACATTGCTGAGTAGGAGGAAGGCATGCATTGGGGAAGCATATTCTTGGAGACTATTGTACACAGGCTAAATAGCCATCATAATGCATAAGTTTGAAAAAACACAAAGCTGCCTAATTGTAAGACTTGAGTTGAAAGAGAAATCTGGTGGCATCAACAGGGGCCTTTGGCTTTGGGGTTGTTGAAAGGGTTTTGTGTAGGAAGCACTGATTGGTGTGATTACGGGTCCAGAAACCAAGCTGCCAGCTGTGGCTGTTGGAAGCACAGTGGTTCCACCATCTTACCTGGGCTCTCGGAGAGGAGACCAAAGGCTGCTAGGGCCTGGGAAATACATTCAGCTTCACAGATGTTGAAACAGGAGGAAGATATCTAGATCAAAAACCAAACAAAGACAAAAAATAATGGCTATGACCCTTCCCGAGTGTAGCTCCTTCGAGTCCTGCTGCTTCACTTTGCCAAGTCACCTAGCACTGAACGGGCAGATGAACAGATGTAGTATCTCTGTATGCACATGGGCTTGACATGGAGTGAGACAGTTATCCTTGTATTCTGTGTCCTGTCTCTCTGTCTCTGTCTGTCTCCCTCATTCTCTCTTTTTCTCCATTCAGGAATACTTCTACCTCTGCCCGAGTGACATACAAGACTGAGTTCTAAGCTACACCAGAGACTCCTGTGCCTAGAAGTAATGGAAGTGAATACACTAGGCAGCATCCTCATATGGTTCTTCTCACCCATGCAGTGGGCACTTGTGGTATTTCTTGCAAAATTATGACAAGATTATTATGAAAGATGACCCCACTTATATTATTCACTCTAAGCGTAAATGCTTGATTGTTTTAAGACATGTTTTTAAAAAAACCCACAATTACAATATGTACATTATTGGCCTATTTTCTTCTTTGAAGGAGAACTCGTCCTCATTGTGGCTTGCAAACACCCACAGAGATATTTTCATTTTCATGAGTGGATACACAACCAAATGGGCACATGCAGTTATAAGATATTGATAGAAACAACTGTGTAAAAGGAACAGGACCCAGGAATTAAGTTTCACATAGGAGGCACAGACTAGGTCACATACTTAGCTTATGATAAGACTGAATCTGTCTTTCCTCTGAGCATATTAGGGCCTGGAACTCTTGGTTAGCTATCAATCTTGGAGGCTAAAACTTTCTTATGATCCTGCCCTCACTGTTTGGATTTCTTTTAATAACCATCAACTTTGGGAGTCCATGGATCCTGGTGAAGAAGGTCAGGGTCAACACCTTTCAAGTGGAGTCCTTCACATATTCATTTACTGAACAAATAATTATTTGTTTTTTGGGTTTTGTTGGTTTTTTCTTTCTTTTTTTTTTTTTTTCGCCTTTTCTAGGGCTGCACCCATGACATATGGAAGTTCCCAGGCTAGGGGTTGAATCGGAGCTGTAGCCGCCGGCCTACACTAGAGCCACAGCAATGCAGGGTCCAACGCGTCTGTGACCCATACCACAGCTCATGGCAACGCCAGATCCTTAACCTACTGAGTGAGGCCAGGGATCGAACCCATGACCTCATGGTTCCTAGTTGGATTCATTAACCACTGAGCCACATCAGGAACTCCACAAATAATTATTTGTGATAGAAAGATTACAAAATGGTTAACAAAAGAAACATGATTCCCACACTTTTGGAGCTTAGAGTCTAGTAAAAGAGATAGACATTAAGCAAACAAGCACATAAAATAAATACATAATCATTTCTACTGACTGTGCAACTATACATTTGTATCAATTGTACACAGTATATTTTTAAGATACATAGGGCAAATCCAACCATTGTTTTTTGAGAGCAAAAACTTGACATGTGTGGCTTTAACTGATAGTTGTTTTCCAACATCCATTCTCCTCCTCTTTTGCATCAATAGAACATTTCACTGACCACAAGGCCACCCAGATAAAGAATGTATTTCCAAGCTTCTTTTGTGGAAAGGTATGGCCCAGTCACTAAGTTCTGGTTAATAGAAAGTGAGCAGAAATGGTTGTGTTCAAGTTTGGGCTCTTTTCTTAAGAGGAAGAGATATGTCCTTCCTCTTTCCTTCTGGCTGAAATGTATTTATAACCATGGAACCTAGAATATCTTGGATTATGAAATGGAAGCCACACGTTGAAAATGGCAGACTGGGAGTTCCCGTCGTGGCTCAGTGATTAGCGAATCCGACTAGGAACCATGAAGTTGCGGGTTTGATCCCTGGCCTCACTCAGTGGGTTAAGGATCCGGCATTGCTGTGAGCTGTGGTGTAGGTCTCAGACGCGGCTTGGATCCCGAGTTGCTGTGGCTCTGGCGTAGGCCAGCGGCGACAGCTCTGATTGGACCCCTAGCCTAGGAACCTCCATATGCCGCAAGTGCGGCCCTGGGGGGGAAAAAAAAAAAAACAGAAAATGGCAGACTGACAATACCCAATACCCTCAAACCCAGATCAAACCACCATACCATACCCAAATTATCTAATTAGACTTTTATGTGAAAGAAATTTCTCTGTTGTGTGTATCACTGTATTTTTCAATTTCTTTGTGATAGCAACCTAACTTGTAGTCTAACTAATATAATATGCCTCTTCAGCTCTTTTTCTGATAGCAGTTTTCAACTGAAAAAATTTTTCATTGCAAGAAACCAAAATGGGCATTTTTTTGGCATTTTCCCTAGTAAAATTTGGCTTAGAATAGTCTTAAATTTCTAAATTTATATTTGTCAGCATAATTACAACTAAATGCTCAATAATGTGCATAGAACTCATACGATTTCATTTACACAATGTCCCAAAACAGGCAAAACAAATCTAGGATGTTAGGGGCATAATAAAGGAAGCTAACTACTCAATGACAGCTCAGTTTTTTAAAGATCGTGGAAAGTAGGAAGTCATACAGAGCTGAGAAATCAGACAGATGTAAAATTAGAGGCTAGGGAACTGAGTTTAGATATCATTTAATCTGGTTGTTTAGGGCTAAGAGATGATGAAAATGCTTTAAGTAGTGATACCCAGGAAGAAATCTCCAAAGCCATCTCTCCATTGCATACAAATGTTTATCTCCTTCACCCCATTCTAGAGAAAAGTAACTCATTGGATTTACTTAAAAGCATTAACTCAATTTAATCTTTATAGAAATTACATTCTCGAACACATTCTAAATATTTTTGACCTTTCAATGTTCCATATCAATTGCACACACAATATTCTATAGCAGTTGCACACATAAATGCTCACGTGTGTTTTTACACTGATTATTTAAAAGGAAATAACTGGGGATAGGAATGAGGATATCTTGGAATAATTATGTGCATTTAGCTAACCAGTTTGAATGACTGAATGATACTACAGATGACAAATCATGGATCAAGTGAAACACATCCTATGTATCTCTTCCATCTACTGCTGTTATTATGGGGGACGTTTTGTCCACTAAGAGAAATAAACTGAGAATGGAGTCCACCACATGTATCTACACCATGTGTTTATTGTTTAAAATATTTTATAGGTGTTCCCTTTGTGGCTCAGTGGTTAATGAACCCGACTAGGATCCATGAGGATGAGGATTTGATCCCTGACCTCCCTCAGTGGGTTAAGGATCTCATGTTGGCTTGAGCTGTGGTGTAGGTCGCAGACACAGCTTGGATCCCGAGTTGCTGTGGCTGTGGTGTAGGCCAGCAGCTGTAGCTCTGATTAGACTCCTAGCCTGGGAACCTCCATGAGGCATATGTGACCCTAAAAAGCAAAAACAAAACAAAAAGTTCAACAAGAAAATAAATTAACAACATGATTTTCAGGTCTGAGCACCATAGTCACAAAGCCTTGGAAAGTTCTGTACCTACATCAGAGGAGAGGATGAACTTGAAGTTCCATATGTAAACTTTAAGTGAATCTAACCATTGTGTCTCATATCCTTGCCATGTTTAATCACTGACTAGAGTCCTTGTGTCAAGTCCTTAAGTCATCTGCTCTCTCTCATACTTGGATTCCTATTCTGATGATCTAATTCTTCTCACCTAATCTATCTTTCTATCACTCTCAACTTTTTCCTCTGTGTATTCTGGAATATCTGACCAGTGGTAATTTAACTCTCAAATAGCCTTGACTTCTTCTCTCTACCACTTACCTTAATTGATACCCTCCCAAGGATACTGCTTCCCCAGGAAACTCTTCAAAAAATGGAGAATGATTATTTTGCCAACGGATTCATATTATCCCTGATCACCATTGGTTATCCTCAACCAGTATTCTCTGAGCTCATAAAAAACAAACAAAACCAGGCAAAACATACATATATGTTTAAATTGTCATACCATCTATTTTCTTCCATTCTTGGTCTCATTCTTTCCAAATAGTTTAGTTTGCATTGCTCCACCCAAATCGTGTTATCATCTAATGTGATTTCAGGTTCCATGTGGCTGATCAGCACAACATTTTTAATTCCTAATGCTTTGGCTTCTTTGACTTTTACAGGTTTCAGCTCAACTTTATTTCAGTTCTCAATACTCACATTATTAATAGATTCAACTCGGTTATCTCTTAAAATGTTCATTTCTTACCTACTAAACCTGAAAATCCCATTTTATAACAAGAACTACACTTAAACTCTTCAATTTTCTCTTCCCTTATTCCAATTATATAATTTTTTTTAAATCTCATTTTACCCTGTTTCCTTAACTTGTCCATTTCTTTCTATGGCTTTCTTCTATTTTAGAAATGGAATAAAGAATAAAGAATTTCAGGAGTTTGCATTGTGGCTCAGCAGGTTACAAACCCGACTAGCATCCATGAGGATAAGAGTTCCATCCCTGGCCTCGCTCAGTGGGTTAAGGATCTGGTGTTGCTGTGAGCTGTGTTTTATGTCACATTTGAGGCTCAGATCCCATGCTGCTGTGGCTGAGATGTAGGCTGGCAGCTGCAGCTCCATTTAACCCCTAGCCTGGGAACTTCCGTATGCCACAGGTGTGGCCATTAAAAGCAAAAAAAAAAAAAAAAAATTAATCTAAACATGTAAAGATTGATAAAACGCTGTAAAAAATCCAAGTATAGATATGCAGAGATAATTCAGAGCTTACAGAATAAACTGAACTGGAGGTGTAATTTGGGGCATATTTAGCATAGGAATTGCATTTAAAGACATAAGTCTGGATGAGATAAATGGTGAGAAGGTGTTGAAAAAGAAAATTGGACTTGGAAGGAATACTGAAAATCTTTATATTTGTAAGTCTGTTGAAGTAAAAGCCAGCAAAATGGTCTTAGAAATGACTAGTGGGCTAGGAAGAAACCAGGAGGTGAGTAGCATCATGGAAGTTGAGAGAAGAGAGTGTTTGAGGAAATAAAGTGTGGTCTGTTGTGTGAAATGCTGTCTAAGATAGAATAAGAACATATTCTTGGAAGATTAAACATGGAAGTTACTAGAGAAAAACAATTTTGTTGGAGTATAAAGTTCAAAATGAGATTAGAGTGGACAAAATGATGAATAAAATGTGAGAAAGTAAGTTTTTAAAGGAGATCAGAAAAATAGTAAAGAAGCTCCAAAAGATGGTAGGTTATGACACTTTCCTTCCTTCCTTCTTTCTTTCCTTTCCTTTCCTTTAAAGATGAGAGACCCTGAGAATGTTTGAATATGAGTATGTTTGGATGTGGGAATAACCCAGTGGTAAAGGAAATATTTACCAAGCAGTTGAGAAAAGAAGGAGCAAAGTCCTTGAGAATGAAAGAATCTCATATGATTCTCAAATCATATGAGAATGAAACTCAGGACTCAGAGAGATGCTCCCTCTTCTAGCAGAAAGAATACTTCTACATTGGATTAGGAGGGCTAGCGATGAAGTTTGGTTTTTCCAATTTGTTCCTGGGACTATAAAATAATTCTAATAGTTCATTTTATTTACAAAATTTAATGTAGGTCATCCACTTAGAGCAAGGAGGGAAATGGAATGAGAGATTTCAGGGAAGTTAGGATATGAAATTTTATATTCAGAGAGGGGGAAGTGTATTTATTGAAGAAAGTAGTAGTATTTTGACAGTGATGATCAAGATCCACATGAGTTTATGGTCATGAATTAAAGTGAGAGCCATCAAGATGGTTGTATAATTTTATTCCCCCATCCTTCCAAGGCACCGTTTAGCTGCTCCTGCATAAGGAAGGCAAAGGAGACAGATGAGTTCAGCAAGGGGGTAGGAGATTGTGCGAATGAAATAAAATGGAGAGGAAGACAGGCAAAGGAATCACGGGTCATTATAATGATGACCCATGGAATTCCAGACACATCACAGTGGAGGAAAACAGAAAACTCTTCTTCCCAATCTAATACTCTTTTTTCTTTCTTTTTTTAGGGCCTCACCCACAGCATATGGATGTTCCCAGGCTAGGGGTCAAATCAGAGCTGTAACTGCTGGCCTACACCACAGCCATACCAGATCCAAACCGCCTCTATGACCTACACCACAGCTCACAGCAATGCCAGATCCTTAACCCACTGAGTGAGGCCAGGGATTCATAGTTACTAGTTGGATTCATTTCTTCTGAGCCACTGCAAGAACTCGATCTAATATTCTTTTTGTTTGCATTTTTAGCCTACCACCATTTACTGTTTTCTGAATATTTTCATGACTTTAAGATTTACTTCATAAACACTGTAATTTCCCTTGAGGAAGGATACCACATCCTATTTTACTTTTGTTTCATCATAAGAATAGGCATACTGTAGGTGTTCAATAAAGTATAGTGAATCGGGGATGCAGATAGGGGCTAAAGTCATTAAAAGTTTTACATTAAAATTATTTTCCCAATGCCAGAAACTTAACTCAAGAAATATTTGTTTAGTGTGGATATTTACAGATACAGTACAGTGATTTTAGTGGGATTTTAATTTAGGTTTCATGTAGTATTCCCAATCCATCTGTTAATTGCACTGATTACATCCTCTGGCTGATTACACTGAAAATTGCTATCCATGCTTCAGGTCAGGCAATGAGAAAGTTGTGGGTTGAGTTGTGAGGGAGGATAAATCGGTGTGAATTGAAGTAACAAGCAACTGAAAATAAAGGCAGGGGATGTTTGGAGAGAGTGAGCTGATTAGTTATCATGCTGAGCATTTTGCCTTCAACAAAATCTAACTCTGTGGGCAGATTGAAAGCCTAAACTGCCGACTTACTGTGATACCACCTTGTCCCTTAAAGTTCTCAACTCTCTAAATTGTATTTTATGTTATTTTTAGCAGGAACACACCTCTAAGTCCATCCATGGGGAATGTTTATTACTGCACTAGCTGGTCTCAAATCGTTGCTTCAATTCCCAAAGTGTGATCACTTCAGTTTCCATTGACCTCCTTGAGGTGTCCTGTGGGATTCTCTACATACTGGGAAGTAGTTAAGTGTAGTCCGAGACTTAGGGAGGACAGCACATCCTACTTGGGCTTCGGTCCTCTCTTACTTGAGTGTTATTTTTGAGTCTTGAGTGTTTTCTTACCTCCAGGCAGAGGATATTGGAAGGAAGGGTGAGAAACCATAGTCAAAGTGAGAATTCCTTCAGGTCTGGTTTGTTCCCCCAAGCACAAGAGCCTTGCTCAAGGCCAGTAAATGGAAGAGGGAGAATAAGAGAAGACTGAGCATTTAAGCAAATCTGTATTGGCTGATGCAATATGCTGAAACTCTATCAATCTGCATTTATATCTGCTTTGGGCCTCTTGCTATTTGGTATTTTCAGCAGTGACTTGGATAACAAAATAGAGGGCCTGCTTATCAAATTCTCGAAAGTCAAATTTGTGAGGGATAGCCAACACTCTGAATAACAAAATAAAAATTCTGAAGACTGTCAGCTTAAAGAGTGAAGATGAAAATCAATGGAATAAATGGGAAGTCCCACACTTAGATTAAAACCTCCATTGCAAGAGACAGGTTTGGGGAAATGTAACTTAATACCAGTTTCTATAAAGAAAGACATTGATTTTTGGCACAACTTATGATAAAGAGTGGAGTGATCTTACACTGAGCTAATAGGAATATAGCCTAGAGAATGTCGGAGATAACAATCTAAATCTACTCTGTGATGATTCAGTTAAATCTAGAGTCTTAAGTTTGGCTAATATGCTTTAAAAGAGCCATTGAAAACAAGATGGTAATTGCATGGTAAAAACATAATCTATAAGCGTTCCTGTTGTGGCTCAATGCTAACAAACCCCACTAGTGTCCGTGAGGATGTGGGTTTGATCCCTGGCTGTGCTCAGTGGGTTAAGGATCCAGCGTTGCTGTGAGCTGTGCTGTAGATCACAGATGTGGCTCTGATCTGGCATACAAAAAAAAAAAAAAATCTGTGTACTTCCTTACGAGATGATTAGACTGAGGAACAGCGAGTTCTTATGGTGACTCAGCAGTAACAAAACCGACTAGTAACCATGAGGATTCACGTTTGATCCCTGGCCTCAGTCAGTGGGTTAAGGATCTGGCATTGCTGTAAGACCAAAACTTTCTTCATAAATTAAACTTAAATTTTGGTTCCAATTTAAGGAAATACTTTCCAGAAACTTAAGTTATGTTGCAAAACCAGGCACGCTCTTGCTAGAACAGATCCTGGAAGTTTGGCCTAAAGGACACGTGGGCTTTCAGTAGGGGTGGAGTTGGATGACCTCTAGTATCCTTATGATGTCACAAGAGGGCGTTGGACTTGAAAAGTCACATCGTGATCAGGAAAGTATGTTATTTGGTATTAGCCACCCAAGCTGTTGAGATGGGCACAGAGGTGCTCTTTGCTATTTGCTGAGCTCATTCTTGTTTGATGGACAGGTGCTGTTCCCACTGAAGCTGGCTCAGCTCTCTTTGTTTTGGTTACTTTGAAGCAGAGGGACTAATCCCCTCTGGAGATATTTGCTTGTTTTTGCTGTCAGAGCAGTCACACTTTTCCCTTTGTTTCCCTTGGCTTGTTTTTTGAAGTTTAGCTTCACAGAAAAATAGGCCTCCGGTTTCCTTGGTGATTCACTGGGTTTGGATGGCCCCTCCTCCACCCCCTAAAACAGCCACTGATAGGTTCTTCGTTCTGGTTTTCATTTCAGCCTGCAGAAAGAAGTTCAGAAGACCACTTTTGGGGCTGATGCTTAAAAATTCCTTGCAAAATGTACCTCTCAGAGGTCAAGACAGGCCAGGCTTCCCTTTCTCCCTTCTTTCCTTCATTCCTTCTTTCCTTCCATCCATCCTTCCATACTTTCTATATGGCAAAAGGAGGAAATGGTAAATGTTTTCATTTTATATTTTAGAAGTTAATGCTTTCATCAGAAACAAATATAGCAACTCTATATTAACCCTATTTTGTAAAAGCATCAGTGATATACATTTGAGGCCTTTGCCATTAGGGACAATGTTGACCTTTCTAGCCATTCTTCTACAGGGTCCTTTTCCAAAATAGTATTTTCATAACGGCATGGATTTCAAAACACTTTTATAAAAATTGAGCTTGAAGTAAAAAAAAGAAAATGTTTTAACGATTGTATGTAAGTTAAACTACAAATATCTGCTCCTGCTTTATAACCTGAATGTGTTCCATTAATGCCATATGAAATGGAGAATTTAAATCAAAAATAAATTAATATACCTTCCCTGAGGTATATACAGCTAGTTGGTAGCCATTTTTCATTGTTTTGTCATGTTGCCAGAATGAAAATGCCCTATGGAGCCTTATGGACCAGCAGCATCAACATCATCTGGAAACTTAGAAATTCAGAATCCCAGGCCCTAGGCCAGACTTATTTTATCAAAATCTGTACTTTAACAAGATCTGCCAGGGACTCATAAACACATTAACATTTTAGAACACAGATGTTCAAAAAACTTACAGCCATCTATGATCTAACAGGTAGAGCCATCTCTAAAGTAGATTTCACTATTTAAATGATAGAACTTCTAAAGGGCTGTCATGCCAAAACCATGACCTGCTAACTTCTTTTTTTTTAATTTTAGTTTTATTAGAATATCATTGATGTACAGTGTTGTGTCAATTTCTACTGTATAGCATAGTGACCCAGTCATATATACATACACACTTTTTTCTCATACTATTTTCCATCATGCTCTATCCCAAGAGATTGGATATAGCTCCCTGTGCTGTGCGGTAGGACCTCATTGCTTATCCATTCTAAATGTAATAGTTTTCCTCTTGTTTTATTTGGGATAAATTCTGTGGTTTTAAAAGTGGAGGCCAATGTTCTCTATTTCTTTATAGTCTCTAAGAACAGAATTTTATATGTTCTAAATCAAGGACACATTTTGTGCGAAGGTCCACAAGTTCCAGGGCGAAGAGCAAAATTTCTGAAATCCCTTAATTCCATAAACAAGACTCTCCTGGTGTGGTAGAGATGTTTGATTCTCATTGTATTATGTACTTTTGGATCAATTCTTTCACTTCTTCCCCATGGCTCTTATGGTGTAAGTACTTTGGGGTTTCCTAATGGGAGAGAAATGCATCTTTTTTTCCCATCAAGAACTTCTAGAAGACTAATAGGAAACCACTTCAGGGAAAAGGAAGTATGAAAAGGAGAATATAGTCCAGACTGTTTGCAAAAGGAGTCTTCATGGCTCATACGTATTCTTGTACTTTTTGTCAGTGTTGGAAACTGTCAGTGGACTTAGACCCAACCTCTGCCTAGAAACAGTAGTGTTCACACTTCGTTTATTCTCCGTGAAGATCTCCATTACTGACCTAGCATGTGGTAGATGGTTGAATCCTTTTCAGCAACAAAAACACAAATGACATCTCCTAGCACATCTGTGCTCCATCTTTAAGAATTTGATTCTGTTTACGCAATAAATGTCCTTGCAAGGAGTGGGAGATCAGATTAAGTACATCTCAACACTTTGCATTAATGAATGCTCTGAGTGAGGGCTTTGGTTAACAGAGTTAGCATGTGAAGCCACAGTGCAATCCATCACCCAAGGGAAAAGGTTAACCCGACACCTGAAGCAGGAATCATTTTCACACTGGGTCATCCATAGCATTAAGAGATTATTCATCACAAAATTTCCTCTGGTATCACTCCATATTTTATCCACTCCAGGAAAGAACAGCAAGGAAAATAGGGAAAATGAAGACAGACCATTGCTTAAATCACCTTAAATTCTTTATCTTAATTGTGAGTATGGTCTAAACTGTATTGGATTTCTGGAATACAATGTTGTGAAAGCAAACAGATTATGAACTCAGGGTTGGAGATATTTTACTTTCATTTTTCCTAGTTGCCTCAATACTTATGTGGGGGTAAACTTCAGCATGTCCTTATTTGAGATGAATTAATAATGGTATAGGGTCATTGTGATATTTTGATGAGGTAAAGCATGTGGAAGCACTTGGCAAACTGAAAACGGCAGCACATATATTGTATGTACACATACAAACAAATATTACTTATTCTCTCACTTGCAATTTTCTCCACAGAGGTCAACCCTGATGGTAACCTAAAGACCTGAGATGCAAATCGTTCTCTTTAGATTTCACTTTGTTATTTATCAAACTCTGCAATTGATGAGCAAACACCTGCTGTTAGCATCTTTCTCTCATTTATTCAGTTCTGTCCCCTTGCTCTGCTTATTCCCTAGACTATTCTAAAAAGTTCCCTCTCTTCTCTCAGTGTTTACATTCTTCAAACACTCATAGACAGTTATCATACGCCACCTCGGTTGTTGCTTTGCCAATCTATACAGATTTCATCCTTTCATCTTTCCTCATAAGTCAATGCCTCCATCTCTTTAATCATTTTTCTTGCTGTTCTCTGAATTCCATCCAATTTGTTGATATCTTTCGGGTGTGGGGGGTGCCAAGAACAGAGTGTACAGTGTGATTAAGGAGCCGTGTCCATCACTTCTCAGCCAGATGGGACGGTTGTTACTTCAGAAGACATGTTGAATGTATACTGAAGCCTGAGATAAAGGGAAAGGAAACAGTAACTCTTGAGAAAGTAATTCTACAATTCATTGTCCCTAGGGAAAATAAAATGAGCATTTAATTAAAAGATGCTTTTCTAGTTTTGTGGCTAGCAGATGCTATTTGGGTGAAAAAAGGCAGAAAATGGCATCATTTAATAAGATAAGGAAACACAATAGCATAATGCCATAAATTAGGTCCTTTCTCACATTTAGGGAAACAATGCTAAACTATGAACAATATTGTCTTGAGAGATGTTTTACTCAAATATGAAGGGAGAAGGGAAATTTGGATCAAGTAATTTAAAAAATTTAACATATTCTCTGTATCATGCTAATGCAGATAATATCTAATTCATAAAACGTACCCTGTAAAACAAATAAATTCGGGAAATTTATATTTATGTGGAGTTTCCATCAGAGGTTTTTAGGTTATCTTTCAAGATTGAGGTTTAGGTTTACTTATAGGATGAATGAGAGATTAAGATATAAATATTTGTTATGTGGAATGCCCATAGTTGATATTTTCTAGTGTATTAGACCGAAGCTGGATATAGATATTTCAGCCAGACGCGTTATTGAAGCTGAGTTTCATTGCAGCCCTAATTTATCTTTAGCGTTTTGCTTTATGCTTATGTTTAAAGTTTTACTGTACTCATTGAACTGTGCTTGATCATTAATAGTGGCAACTGTCTTTAATGAGATGCATGTCACCCTCTAGCAGGTGGTATGGGCTAATAGTCTGAGCATTGAATTATGAGTCAGAAAGGAAATACTTCTTATATAGGACTATATTGTAAAAAGAGAAAAATGTAAGCATCTTAAAATGGAATGATATTGAAAAGGGAGAACTAAAAAAAAAAAAAAAAAACTCCAGGTTTTTCTGAATAATAATTATGTCCCCTTAGTCCCTGAAAGGAGAAATCATAATTCATATATTGCCGTTATGAAATCCAGCAGAAGCTTGGTCAATAAAGTACTGACAGTTTTAGTTGAGATAGCCCATCTGTTACTTTGTACTGTTAAGGAGGAGGAAGAGAGAGATGGTTACTTTAGAACATGCATATTGTCTAGCGTTAAAGCTGCCAGAGGAAATAAGTATACATGGCCTTATTCCTTAGAACCCTGAGAACCCTTCTGAAGTTGTATTGGCCTGCACACTACCATTTACATTTAAACCAATGGTAATTCTTAGATACAGGCCTAGTCAGAGTGTGATGCTTAATTATTAATTTGTATCTTCCCTTTGATACCTTTATCATAAAATGAGGGTTTGAAAGATGAGAATGTAAGGTCAAGATTTATAGGCCCAATTAACAAAGCTCCATAATTGGATTCATAGGAATCAAGGTTTGGTTTCAGTTCACCCAGCAATGTGACATTGGGCAATGCCTTTGAGTCTGTAAATGGAGTAATTTTCCATGCTTTCTTTAACTCCCAGGGTAGCTGGGAATATCCAAGGGGATTATTGCATGGGATAATATTAAGGGAAGTACAGTACAGAAAAGTAAAATACCTTATCATTGTTTTCCATTGTGTGGCAAAGGTAATCACATCTCTTTACATTTCTTTCATCTTCATTTCAAGGTTCATTCCTAAAGTATGTGAGTCTAAAAAAAAAGGGGGATTCAATTCTGCAAACATGTCAGTATTGCTAGTAAGTTTCAGAGTAGAGAATGGGAAAATAGCTTGCATTGCATGAAAAGTAGTATGTACACTGAGAACCTTCTTTTATAATACATATATTTGGATTTTTTTTTTAATTAAGTAGAGAAGAAAGGATAGAAAATTACTCCAACCCCAGCTGGAGCTCTGTTACCTCTCTGTGTGGTTGTAACCCAAGTGGGTGGTTACCATCACTTTCCTGATCACTTCTCCTTGATATATTTGGAATAAGGAGGGGTTTGTGCTACCTTCTCCCCCACCTCCCACGTCTTTATCTCCACTATCTCTTTTGCGTGGCATTTTCTCCTTCCTGTTATGTTTTGCTGTGCCATGCCCACTGCACGCTTGTTGCTGGTGTGTCAGAGAGGTCGTACAGAGCAGTCCCCTTTGTATAAAGCAGAGGACTTCAAAGGGCCTCCACAGAGATGGAGGAGAAGCCAGGTGGGTCTTTTTTTGTTGAGCCCTTGTCAATTACTTTCGACCCACAGTAGTATTCTAAAAAATTACATGAGTGTGCATATCGTGGAGAACTATCCTATAAATAAAAGATGTGTAGAAAATTTTAACTTATCTGCTAAATAGTGTTCATCATTGAAAAGAAAGTTTCTCAAGTAGTTGGAATTGGCTTGGAGTTGTATCTGCGGGTGCAGCCTGGTTTGTGACATCACTCTCTTATTCCATGCATGAACTTTCCACCTTGGGGAAAGGCCTTTCTTGTTTGTATGCTGTCAAACATATCTCTACTCACATTTGGGACACTTTATTCTCTGCTAACAGGAGTTAATCTTAACCACCTTCCTACCCCTAGTAGGATATTTCTCCAAGTCTGTAATTGAGATCTGTTTCCAGAGAGACAGTCCAGGGTAAACTTGGGTAGCTTTTGTCTAACAGAACAATCCAGGATGTCACGGGGACTCCATCTGTATTTCCCAGAGGTCACAGATTATTTCATCAATATGCTCCCTTTTTTGGAGTGTCTAGCAGTTAACTGCTAAGTTAGAGACTTACAAACATATACACATGGGCACACACTCTGATTTCTCAAGAAGGAAACATTAATTCTCAGAGAGTGATCTCTATAAATCAGAGTTCTTAAACTAGGAATCCCCTCACCAAACTCACTCCACAAATACATGTTATTTAGCCTATACAGTTTTTGTTTATTTTCAGGAATTGAGCCGTATTGAATACTGTCGCTTTCATGTCAAAATTCGATTTCTGGCTTTATAAATGAACTGTAAGATTTAGATACACTAGACCAACAATTCTTCATGGCAAAATTTGGCCAAACTCAGGAGAGGCTGCCTCCTTCAGGCAGGACCCATGGTCTTGGGTCAAGCATGGTCTGTGCTAGTCCCTGTCATTCCCCCAACATGGAGACCATGCTAGTTGTTATTCATCACTGCATTGTGTTACTTACTCCTGACCACTCCACTCACTGGCCTTTTCTGCCTCTCCATGGTCAAAACCCATAATTCTAAGTGATGAAAAATCAATGAAATGTTCTCATTCCTGGCTAAGCCTATTCAGCGGCAGTAATCACAGTTCAAATTTGTTGTGTTTTTCTAGATTATAAATGTACATCCATAGCAAACTTACATTTTTAGGCCATAAGGTAGAAGCGATCAATAAGGAGTAAAACTGTAAAATCTACCTGATCAAAATAATAATTTTAAAAATAAAAATATAACTTACAGGTAGACTCTATACAAAAAATTCAAATGAACTTTTTTTTCCTTTTATATTTTTAGAGCCCCACCCATGGCATAAGGAAGTTCCCAGGCTAGGGGTCGAATCGGAGCTGTAGCTACTGGCCTACACCAGGGGAATGCCATATCTGAGCCATGTCTGCAACCTACACTTCAGCTCACGGCAGTGCTAGGTCCTTGGCCCACTGAGCGAGGCCAGGGATCGAACCCATGTCCTTATGAATATTAGTCAGGTTTGTTACCACTGAGCCATGACGAACTCCACAAATGAACTTTTATACAAAATACAGAGGCGTTCCCATGGTGGCTCAGCAATAACAAACCCAATTAGTATCCATGTGGATGTGGGTTTGATCCCTGGCCTCACTCAGTGGGTTAAGGATCCAGTATTGGCGTGAACTGTGGTGTAGGTCACAGACATGGCTCGGATCATACATTGCTGTGGCGGTGGTGTAGGCTGGCAGCTACAGCTCCAATTCAACCCCTAGCCTCAGGACTTCCATACATTGTGGGTGCGGCCCTCAAAAGACAAAAAACAAACAGAATAGGAAAAGACCCACAGACATAGAAAACAAACATATGATTACCAAAGGAGAAGAAGAGGAAAGGACAAATTAGGAATTTGGGATTAACAGATACATACTACTATATATAAAATAGATAACCAACAAGGTACTACTAGTATATAGCACAAGGAACTATATTCAGTATCTTATAATACCTATAAGGGAAAAATATGAAAAAGAATAAATATATATGTGTATTTATATATGCATACAACATACACATCCATATATGTGTGTATAAATATATACTTATATATATGTATATATATATGAATCACTTTGCTGTACACCTGAAACTAACACATTATAAATCAATTATACTTTAATAAATTTTTTTTAATAAAATAAAGGACCAAAGATGTAGAAAGATATGTATATACTGAATAGGTGGCCAGTACCGAAAGCAGTTTCAACTGTTTACATGTCTTGGCAAGGATAAACATATTCTACCTTTTTCCTCCAATTTATAAAGTCCTAAAGTAGACTCTACAGATCAATATGTACCAATTATAAAAATGGGGTGGGATTCCTAGAGAGAGGAAACTAGGCAAAATTCATATCTTCTCAGTTTTCAAATGTGAGCTGTCTCGTTGTGGTAGAGAAGGAAGAAATCATGGAATATTAGAGCTGGAATGACACTTCTTAACAGGTACCTTTTCCCACACTTGGACATTTACAGATGAAGAAATTGAGAATCAGAAATGCTGAATGGCTGGCCCAGAATCACACTACTCATCTTTTGCAACATCTTGAACACAGGATCTTTGGCCAAGAGATGTTGCTTCCCTTGATCATTAGAAATTATCTCCATACATGCAGCTGGCATTGATCTTTTCTGTCTGCAGGCTATACAATATACCTGTTTCAATAAGACTTAAATTGGTCAATGGGCAGGAAAGATGGTCATATCATGGACTAAGGAGAATTAAATTGATATAGTTTTCAGTTTTATAAAATGTTTCACCTCTGTACCTGTTGGGCCTTGAGATGTTACAAACTGTTTAATCCGTTGCTCTTTTTACCAAATCAATATAGTAGAGAGAATGGAGCCCTCATCATGAAAGACAGGCAGCTCTGATTTACATTCTGGATCTGCCTAGGCTTTAAGACCATGATCAGGAATTTAGTCTTTTTGAATCTCAGCCACTTTATCAGTATGATGAAGGTAATGCTACCCAGCTTGGTGGACTGTTGCTTTATTCATTGAATAAGTATATGTTAAATCCCTACTACATGCCAAACGTTCTTCTTAGTGCTAGTAGAGAGTCAGAAAACAAATGTTCTACCATACCTTCCAGGGGGCAAGATGGGCACAAGGAAGGATTAAATAAATATCTTCAGTGGCTCTTGGCCTAGAGAGCATGCTCAATAATTTTCATTTTGCATTTTCTATTATCTTCTCTTACAAAATCAAGCCTTAACATCAGGAGAATCTTTACTCCCAGGTTTCAGTATAGAGAACAGAAAAGCATATAAATTGCTAAGGATGGGACTTTGCACATTTCAAAATAACCAACTACAAACCAAAACATTTTTTCCTCTGTGTCTAGCCAGAACGAAAGAGGTGATGTCAAACAAAAAGATAAGTGCACAAGCACCCCCACTCCACACTTCCCATGACAACACGCACAGTCTCTTCCTCATAAAATACAGAAACCACCCCAACACTGCTTGTATTTCAGAATTTTCCCATGGCTCCTGGGAAAATATCACAGATATTTGCTCTGTCATTGTTTCTTCATATAACAATTATAAGGCAGAGTAAGCTTCTTCTGCCTCTAATTTCCTCCACACTGGGAGTGAAGTTGGGGGTAGGTGATTAATCAAGAAATAAATTCTTATATCTTCTTTTGATCATCACCTCTGAAAGAGAGAAAAGATTTTAAGCAGAATTAGGCTGCGGGGAGGAGATCTTGAAGGCATTCAGGAAAACTATCAAGAGAATCACTTTGTTTCCCAGAAGAGAATGATTTGTTGATAATTGGGGGAAGAAAAGAGAATCAACACCTTGCTGGGCCTCTTATATATGCTATTTCATTTAATCCTCACAACATGCAATCCAATAATAAAAATAATATACAATTGGCCCCTGAATGCACACAAATAAGTATAATCTTAGATTATGCATCTTTTGCCCCTCTTTGACTAGGAAGCCGATATTTTTCCACTGCGTCATACCACTGTAAAATTCATCATACCCTGTTAGCAGCTGTCATACAGGTCTGAAAGTGTTTGCCTGAGCTGTTTCACTTCAATCCAAAGGATACTTTAGTATGATGTCCAGCTATTTGATGTGGAAACACCTCCCTAAGATAATACCATAGGGTAATACAGAGGATTTTAGGTAAATGTCCTCAGACATCTATTTCAGGCCTGCTAATAACTGGCTGCATGGCGTGATTTAGGCAAGTCACATGATCTCACTGGGCCTTGGTTTCCTCACCTCTGAAACTGACTCCATTTCAGTTTCACCCTTGTAACTCAGAAAAGCCAGGTTCTCAAGGGATGTGTGTGTGTATGTGTTTAAATTAGTTTTACTTTGGGATATCTGACTGCCTCACTCTTTTCAAATACTAAAATTCTCACAAAAGTAGAATTCTACTCTCTAATATACACATATATTCTAAAATCTTCCCATATGCACCTGTCATTGGCACCTGCTCCAGGTGAGGTACTTCAGGTGAGGTGCTGCTCCAGGTGAGGTAGGATAGGAAACAGGTGCCTGGAGTTCTGCATCACCTCTTTCAGAACCCTGAATCCTTAATTATGGGAATGCTGTCTCTTCCCTAGCGTCTTCTTTCTCTGCCCTCCTCCCTCATCATCACTAATTATACCTCCTCTCAGTTGCCTGAGATGGCTAACCCTGGGCTAAATTATTTGTGAAAATTGTTACCTTATACTTTACATGCTGTAATAGTAGAAACCAGGGACTAATTTTCAACTGCAGTTTCGGGTTGTCACAGAAGAGAGGGCTGTGGTGGAGGATGGGGAATTAATTTCAGGGAATTCAAGCTTTCTAAACAGCCCATATCCTATGGATGACAACAACAAACATTCATGAACTTAATGACTATAAAGCCCAACAGAATGCCTGGCACATAGTAGGAAGTGAACACATGGTAAATCTGTATAGTCTTCCTCTGCAAGTCAGTTTTGCATGTTATATAATCTGCTCAGATCCCTGGTAGGCTTGTCCTCTTTTACAATCCCCTTGAAGTCTTTGAAACCTGGGACAACGTTTTACCTAATATATTAGTTCTACAAATGGACCATTGTTCTCTTGCCTTTTCTTTTATCTTTCTCAGGCTCCTGCTAATCCCTCATTTTATTTCTCCATTGCTGTATTTTCTGTCCTTCCTCCTTTGGAATATGTACCTTTTACATAGACAGAATTTCCACCTCCTAATATTCTTATTATCCAGCCCACCTTGCTTGTGGCCATGGGGTAAAGTAAATTCTCTGGCTCCGGAGCAAATCTCGTAATGTGCAGAAACACCGCACCCGAGGCAAGGAGAGAATTTAATACATTTTCTAATCTCTTCTTCCCCTGTGCCCCTCCTCTGTTTTCTCTTGTATCAAAGTACTGAGAGTCAGACAATCTTTTTTTTTTTTTTTTTTTTCTTTTCTGTTTTCTTTCCTCCTGCCTTGTTTTATTTTGTTGGCTTGGGGAAGAGGGAGAAGCAGGGATGTATGATGAAAGAGCCTGACAGTCTGAAAGCAGGGAAGCAGCGAGGGGTGGGCAGGATTGAGGAGCCTGCTACTGGACGCCTGCCCACTCCCTGGCACTCTCCCACTTCCGTGAAGCCTATTTATTGACTTTTCTTTAAGAATGAAGTCAACTGCCTGTGGTTTTATGGCCCTCCTCCCCACATCTTTGTCTTCCTTATGTCCAGAGCTTGTTTCCCCCTCTGCTTTTTCTTACTTTCTTCCTCTTTTCCTAGATAACTGCCCTCCCTCTTCTCTAGCTATGACTTCTTTCCAGGACAGACAGCATAAAAACTCTCCATTTCCTAAAAGGTGAGCTAATTATAAATTATAATAAAACAGAAAATGTGCTGTACAAAATCAGGTGGGGTTTTTTTCATTTTCACATTTCATCTAACTCTTGAAAAACACTGTGACATACATATTATTGTCATTCCCATTTCGCAGGTGCCTCACGTTGTGTTGAACTACTAGTAAGTATTCTGATTCTTGATAATATGCCCTTTGTGCAAAATTTGACTGTCTTTCCGTTTTCACATATATTGATCTTTCCCTTCTCTGGTTTATTTTAGTACTTGTGCCAGACTGTATATAATTTAATGTTTAATTATATACCATCTAGGGCTATTCCAAAAGTACTTCAAAATCACTTCATATGTATTAGTTTGTTCTGTCTAATAAGATCATTGGCTACAGGAAGATGGGCATTCTCTCCTATGGTTATCTTGTTTTTGTTGGAGTTTCTGGCTCAGTGTCAAAGTTGTATATGCTTAATTAATCCTTTTGACTGGTTGATTTAAATCCAGAAAAAAAATTTATCCTAATTCAACAAATTTTGTATCTACTTATATGTCTAGAAGTGTGTCTAGGTGGTACTAGTAATAATGATGGTAACTATGCTTATTTCTCATAAACTGCATCATCTTAAGTCCTCCATGAATGCCATGGATGCTTTTATTGTGAGGATTCCCATTTCACAGATGGTGGCCATGAAGCAGACAGTGGCAAACCCACTTCTGCTTGTGCTGCCCTTGTCAAGGTGAATGGAGACTGACATCCTTGGGAATGCACATCACACTCTATTTTGTAAATGTGAACTAGTCATGTAAGCCACAGAAAAATTTGCTCAAGAGTAAATAAGATTTTTCTCAACCAAGTCAAATGTTCAGAACATCACTAAAAATCTGGGAAAGCTGAATGCTGTTGTGTTACACTATTTGCCTTCTGTATAGTGTGCTATTTTTTTTTTTTTTTGAACTTTCTAGTTTTTTTCTAGCAGAAATGATATAAAGGGAAAGTAAAGAGCTGGCTTGGATGTTTTTCCTATGATAGGAGGAGTACCTCTTAAAGGAGGAAACAGGTGGTGAAGTGCTTCTTCTCTTCCTTACCCTTACCTGACTCCTTATTTTTCCTCCGTCTTCCTAGTTGGCAAGAGAGTCTGGCTTTCATGCACAAGATTTACAGGAAATGTTTCTTCCTTAGCTGAAGAAATATTTAGACAGCAGCAGAGACAGACTCTAATCCCCCACCCACGGCAGACCTTCTGGTCTGTTCTAGTCTTTCACATGTGAAAGCTGAAGCATGAAGGGTGTTTTTCAATTTTTTAAATTATTTTTAATAATCATAATACCCTCTTCCTTGGAGACTGACAGTCTTATTTTTTTTTTTCTCTTCACTAGCTTGAGTTTTGCAGAATTGTGTCATTTACTCTTCTTTTCCTCTTTTTTGAGGGCAGGTAGGAAGTCCCATTCAGGGTTATCACCCATGTGTCTTTTAAAAGAGTCAGTGGCACGAAGATGCAAAGCTTGCCTCACAGTCTAACTGGGAAGCAGTGGTAAAAGAAGGAATGCTTTCAGGACAGTGAGTTTATTGTTTGTCTCAAAACCAGGTCAGTATGTAATACAGCAAACACAAAACATGCAAACAAAACATACAAAATGATCTTCAAGAAAAACAAAACTATATCCCATAAAAGAGAATAGGAAGGAAAGATTGGGGCACATGTACAGTGCAGGGATTATTTTGGTGATTTGAGCTTTCTTAAACACAGAAAAGTGCTACCCTTTGTCCTTGGAGTAGGTTGCTAGGATAAGCAACGCCTTCCATGAGCTTGTTAGGAATGCATAACCCAGGAGTACCTGTTGTGGCTCAGTGGAAATGAATCTGACTGGTATCCCTCACTCAGTGGGTTAAGGATCCGGCATTGCTGTGAGCTGTGGTGTAGGTCTTAGATGTGGCTCAGATCTTGCATTGCTGTGGCTGTGGTGCAGGCCAGCAGCTACAGCTCCAATTCAACCCCTAGACTGGGAACCTCCATAAGCTGCGGGTGTGGCCCTAAAAAGACAAAACAAACAAACAAAAAAACAAAAAGAAAAGAAAAAGGAAAGAAAGAAAAGAAGAAATGCAGAACCCTTAGCCTCACCTCAGATCTATTGAATCAGAATCTGATTTGACAAGAATACCTGGTAACTCTTAGGCACCTTTTTTGTGTCTGGCTCCTTTGCCCCTACCTGTGCCCTTTATTTCAGCACGTCCTTCCTGAGAACTCTCATCTGACTTCCTAGCTGCTGGATCTCACAGCCCATTTGCAATAAATTGTGTAATGCCATGGGGGGGATCAGTATTTAGCTAACAAAACACAGTTCTGATGTCAGGCTATCTTTGGGAATGCTGGTTTTGTATGCTGCTGGGTGCTCTGTGGTTAATGTATAATTTCATTCTTGAAAGGCAGAAATTAGATCAATGTTTCTTCATTTCCTTGGGTTTAAGAGTAACACACACCAGGATTAATAGGTCTCAGGTTTTTTTCAAAATATTAAAATTTGTTCTATGTTGTCAGAACAATAAATCATTTACTCTCTGAGTCCTTCATGCTCAAGGAATAGTGAAGCAATTACTGACTCTAGTCCTAAGATTAAACTTTTGAAATGATATTTGCTGATAGATTCTTTGCTGGAAAATACCACCATTTTCTTTGCCAGTCACCATGGGTTAATACTGAACTCCTGCAACCTAACCTATTATTTGTTATTGCTTTATGCCAAGAAAACACAGTGAAAGCATCTAGAAAGTTCCCACCAGCTGTTCTCCCCAAGTGCCATGATACCAGGTTTGTTCTACACATTACCTTATAATTAAGGTTCAAGACTGCTTTAGTTCCTGAGGGTATTGCTGGGGTGTGGGGTCTTTCTGGAATGTTATTCTCAGTATTCTGTTATAGAAGCTTGTTTGTTGAAGGTCTTACTCTGTTTGATATTAGAATGGGAAAAACTCCGGATGTCTCTTCCTCCATAGTTGACTACAGAGCCAAAATAAAGTATATTAACTGGTGAATTGGGATAGCATCTGATTCACATCAAAAGAAAAATCCATTTTTCTTGAATAGATTCAGTGCTGGGGGAAATTAAAATTTCTTTCACTCTGTTATGTCTACCACTGTGACTGTGGTGTCCCTAATTCAGTATTTTTAACTTTTAGTCATTAATTGTACAGCAGAGGGTTTGATCAGCCTTGCAGAAATTTAAATCGGTTTTTAATAGAGTAAAAAATAACTCTTTCTCCATATCAGGGGTATGCTATGAACACAGTAGGTACTCAAATACCTGTTCTATTTCTTGGATTCTCAATAAAGATATTGAAATTCTAACCTGTTCAGTAGTTATGCCTAAAATTAAAGAAACAGAGTATGAGGGTGAATTGTTTCTTTTTCTTAATATTGAAGATAATGCATCATGCCAGAAGAAAAATTCTAACATCGATAGTTCTTTAATCCATTTCTAAGAGATATGCTTTTGCCTGGAAGTATGTTGATTGACCTTCAGGGTAATTTTAAACCCCCAGCTCCACATCTGAATTGGAATCAAAACACATATCTTTGTTGCTGAGCACAATATTCTTTTCAGTTGAACCAGAATTTGTCATTCGCCCAACATTATAGTAGGCAAGGGAAATGCTAAAGATTGAAAACATGGTCCCTCCTCTCTACACAAGATATTTATTGTTTCATGAAATAAAACCTCAAAAAATACATGAGATGGAGACTTTCATTTAAAGATTAAGTCATCATCTGTTTTCACCAACCTAGTTCTCCTGCAGGTCTTCATTTAAAGGTAGGACACTAGCTGCCTCCAGTCTCAAACTCAGATTTTATCCTAAATTCCTCCCTTTCTTTTGCCACTATACCCAATATATCATCATCCAGTTGATTCTACCTCCATAATATATCTCGATTCAATATCTTTCTCTCCATCACTTAAGTTACTAAGTTAGATTGTCTTGCATTACTTTGGCTTGGACTATTGCAATATCCTTTTAACTTTTTACTTGTGTCTCTGACTCTGGCTTTCTACCTAAGCAGTTTCTTAAAACATAGATCTAAAAATGATCTAAAATACTAATACTTATTAGTATTCTTCATCACTCACAAGATAGAGTTCAGACCCTATATTCTAAACTTAGACTTTCAGTTTTATCTCTATCAGCATAGATACTTATACCCTACATCTCCACCAGCACACATCCAGCTGTCTTGGCATCTGGAGTTTTACTCACCCAACTCCCCTGCCTGGAGTGATCTTTCTTCTCATCTTTCCTCTGTTTAACAACTAACAAAGCACGTTTCAAGTTTTCATTTGAGAAAGTCTCTTCCATTCATTTTCCCACGAAGAACTGACCTTCCTCACTCTTGGGTCCCATGTAGATTGGACACATTTCTACCCTTATTCCTACTATATCTAACCCCATTTAATTGTAAGTTCCTAAGGACAGGACCCAGATATTTTTCTCTTTGCTTCTGGAATAATCAGTTGAATATAGCACATGCTCATCACAGGGCAAATGAGAGCATGAATGACAAACATGTGTTAAGAAAATGGTCAAAGTGTGATACTCCTGTGGAAGGCTATCTGAGAAGAGGGTCACCCAATGTATTAGTTTTCTATTGCTGCTATTATAAATGTGCACAAACTTTGTACCTTAAAAGAGCATGAATGCATCACTTGAAATTTCTGAAAGTCAGAAGTCTAAAATGAGTCAATGGGGCTGCACCCCTTCTGGAGGCTCTAATGGGGAATCTGATTTCTTGCCCTTCTCAGCATCTAGAGGCTGCCTGCTTTCACTGGCCTGTAGCTCCACATCACTCTGACCTCCACTTCTGTTGTCATCTCTCATCTTTGACACTTCTACCACTCTCTTCCATCCTTTACATACCTCATGATTATATTGAGCCCACCCATGTAATTCACAATAGTCTCCCCATTCTCAAGGTCCTTAATTAATCATGCCTACAAAATCCCTGTGGTCATGTAAAGCAACATATTCACGGTTTCCAGGGAAAAGGATGTGGACATCTTTGGGGGATCATTATTCTAACTACCATAGCCATGATCAAGCTGTTTCGTTTCTGGGCTATCACGGACACTTTCAGGCTCTTTCTTTTTTTTTCTTTCTTTTTTTTTTTTTTAGGGCTGCACCTGTGGCATATGGAGGTTCCCAGGCTAAGGGTTGAATCAGAGCTGTAGCTGCTGGGCTACACCACAGCTCACAGCAACGCCAGATCCTTAACCCACTGATCGAGGCCAGGGGTCAAACCTGCATCCTCATGGATGCTAGTCAGATTCGTTAGCCACTGAGCCACGACAGGAACTCTATGGCTCATTGTTTTGAAGGAAGATAGAAAGTCACCTTGCAGGGAGGAGATGGCTGGTACTGAAGAAATTAGAAACACAAACACCCACAAGGACCACCTAGAACTCATAGGTCAGGCTGATCCATGTAGCCACAATGAGCATGTATAAATGCCTGTAGGCACCCTCATATCCAATCTTTCATGATCCATCTTCAAGTCAAGGCCTTCCACTATATGCTCCTGGACTCCACACTGCCCTTGTGCTTTTTCTAAAAGACTTTTTACTGAAGATGGGCCTTAGCTTGATGTCATGTGTTATTGTGCTCCATGAAGGTGATTTGCCTCAGCTGCCACCCACTTAAACAGGGCCTAGGTGGGTGAAAAGTTCTATTTCTGCAAGTTCACTTCAGTCTTCTTACATGGCAAGGGACACTGAGATCTCTACTCTTCACAAATCAATTGGAACACAAGAGGGAAGAATGGTGAACATCTTTGGCTTGAGATGGTTGTGAATTTCCAGAGTTCTGTGCTTTGTTATTCCTTTGGAAACCCTCAGGACAATTCTCTCAGATTAATTCTAAGCGTCCTCATGGCCTGAGATTCAGTTTGCCCATTGATATATATGTCTACTTTTAAGAGTCTCCATACCTCCTCTAAAGTCACATATTGTTTGTCATAACTTTAAATACATTTTTGTTTGTGCATGATTGACAGCTTCTTTGATGCTGTTGTTACCTGCTTCATCTTCTTGTCTGATAGACAACTGTCAGTCAGACAATGAAGGTTTTCTGCTTCTTTCCCTTGAGACCTGATATCCCTCCCTGTCCCTACTCAGCTGACATCCCTAATTCTTCACTCTACAGTCTCTACATGAGTGTGTGCATGCGTGCATGTGTTGGTTTACTAGGAGCCAAAGGCCTTTTCTTTTCGTAACTGGATTCAGAATGTAATAAGACTCTGTTCTGAAATATCAGCACTAATCCTCTTTCCCTTAAGGGGATGGTGTTTAGAATCTTGAAAGTCCTTTATCAGATTAAACTCAATTTCTTTATAACTAGGAACCTCCTTCTGTCATAAATACTTGTCATGCCTGTGTCTTCAACTGACAAGATAATACCTTATCAATCATACAATTTCCAAGTTATGCAGATGTCTTCTTCTCATTCTATTCTGTTTTTATTGTTATTTGTGAATGGTGCCAAAAAGAAGTTAGAATCATTAAGATATGAGACTCTTAATCAGGTCCCTTCCCTCCTACACTTGAGAAGTCAAAGGCTTGCTTCTCACTGGTTTTAAGAAGCAGATTGTCATTCATGCAAAATCAGTTAATGGTAATTAAATACTTTATTATGGGTTGAGGGTGAGTGGGGAAGTGGCATGAGATAGCTTCCTGGCAAATTCAAGGTCTGAAGTGTTGATTGAATTTGATTTTTGTAGAATGGTTAACAACCCGAGGGCGTTATCCAGAGGTGCCAGTTATATATCAAGGAGTTCTCTGAATTTGGCTAAGCTTATTAGGGAGAGAATTATCATTTATGAGAAAGTTCCATGAGGTTTTTTTAAGTACATGGAGTCCTGGAGCAATAGGAAAAACACACACAGTGAACGATGAGATAGGCAGTGCTCAGTCTCCGGAAAATGACAGGTTGTCTTGACCCAGGCTGGATTTGAAGCTGAGGTTCGTGATACTGCAGAGCCAAGTTTTAGATCACTAAGTAATCCCCTCTGGCTCATCTTCTCTGCTTAGTCTGTATCAATTTTTTTTTCAAGTTATCTGAATTACATTTTCATGTTGCTCTATAAATAAAGCAATTGTGACATTTTTAATACATTGACAGTTCCTGTAAGTCATTGCTCCTTTCACTTAATTGAAAGGTGGGATGGGCTGTTTGAATTTGGTAATGTGGTATTAAATGGAGTTCAAATCCAACTCAGAAATAAACAAGCTCCTTCAGCTTTAAGTACACATGAACCTTCAGGGCTGTTCAAGTCATCACTCAAAAACATCTTTATTCAAGGAACCTAAATCATTCTAGAATCTATTAGAGAAATCCATAGCTGGATATAAGGAACTGTTAGCTCTGAAGTCAGTCACCTCATTGTATTTTTCTTCGTTATTCAGGAACCCAGTAGATTGTATAGCACACATTTAATTGTTCATTCAACAAACATTAATTTCACCTGTTGTCTAATGGGATGGTTATATAGCTTGAGAATATAGAAATAAATACCATAATTTGCCCTTCTAAGGAAAATATGTAGAAAGAATTGTGGGACAATGTAGGACAGTCACTTTGCCTAGCCTGGGGAAAAGAAAAATTTTCTAGAAGAGATGATTCCTGAGCTGGGGGTGAAAGGGTGGAGGAGACAGTCAAACGGAGCACTGAGGAGTTTAGAGGGTGGCCATTCTGAGAATAGGAAAGCTAAACAGGAATCGAGTTTTCAGTGTGTAGAAAGGACAAGAGATAGTTTTTAAGAGGCGGAAAGGGGGCTGGCATGAAAAGCCTGGTATAACACACTGGTAGTTTGGGTTCTAACCTGAAATTGATGGTACCTACTGGGGAGTTTCAAGAAAAAACAAAACACTACATGATTTGGGTTTTAGAAAGATGCCTCTGACAACTTTGTGGAAAACAGATTGATGTTGGCAAATAGTGCAACACTGGAAGCAGGGAGAACAAAAAGAGAAGTTTCAGAATCTAGATGATGGCTGTCTGATGGAGACAGGGAGAGGTGAGGATGTGGGATGCAAAGGAAAGAGTAAAGGATAATTTCTTGCTTGAGCAGCTGGGGTGATGGCAATAGTGTTTGCCAAGAGAGGGAGAAGTGGAAAAGAAGTAGTGCTTCAAGGAGGAAAAGAAGTAAGAGAAGAGGAATGCCATTGAGGTTAGGAGATGATGGGACATGATAGTAACACGATAAATAAAATATTCTTGAATAGCATTGTATTATCATTTTTTCTTTTGGCACTCTATACTTTCAATTATTTCTAAATGAAATCTGCTTTAACTCTATGATATTAATATTATCAACTCTGTGCCTTTTTTCTGTATGTCCCATTTCATCCAACCTCTTAACACTCCCCCTCTTTGTAATATCTGCACTTTTACTTTCTTCTCTGGTTTAACTTTGCCATCTTGTGTCTTAGTACCCTTGTCTATGTTATGATGCCAAAGGTGGATCTCTTTAGCATGAGATTCACATACATTGTTTTCCAACTAAAACAATTCTAAGATTTTTGGATTTTTAAATGAATCTTATTTATATCAGACCTTCTTCTTGCAAATGACTTGATATTCTTTGGTTGATATCAAGTTGCTTACAGGAAGGGCACAACATGGGGACATACAAGCCTGAACAAATTGCCCAAAGGTAATAACTCACCCCTGATTCTTCTATGTATTTCCTTTAAAAAAAATTAAGAGAAAGAACTGAATGAGCCTTAGGGCAGAAAGAACAGCTAATATTCAGACTCACCACCTGTTTATAGATTGTAAGCAATCTGAACATTTCCAATTGTGCTAAAAACCATGGTTTTCTGATAATTATGCATCACACTCTCTGATTATTACACAGTAGAACAAATCCCATGACAGATCTATCCAAAAATTTGAATTTTCTCATTATAAAAAAACAAAGAGTAATAAAGATAAAATGAGGAATGGTGAATTGTCCAGAAACAAAAGAAAGGAACTACCAATTTGAAGAGAAATTGTGCCTCCAAAATAGAACTTAAACAATTTGGATAGATCATTTTCCCCTTCAGTCAAAAATTCTGCCACAAGTAATATAGCATGCATAGATTTCTCTTTAAGCATAGCCATGAAATCAAAGATGGGGTATGGTATCTGAGTTTCCTTTTGTGACATCTCCTTGGCTTCCTCCCTTACCTCTGAGCTGTCTTTACTTAGAGAGCATCATGTCAGAGCATCATGCCAAAGTTAAACCAGAGAAGAAAGTAAAAGTGCAGATATTACAAAGAGGGGGGGGGGGGGTGAAAAGAGGTTGGATGAAATGGGACATACAGAAAAAAGGTTTTCTTGAGCACTGTATTTAAAATTCCCCCACTACCCAATTCAACACTCTTAATCTTTTTTTTTAAGTTTTATTGAAGTATAGTTGATTTACAAGGTTGTGATAATTTCTGTTGTACAACAAAGTGACTAAGTTATACATGTTCACACATCCATTCTCTTTCAGATTCTTTTCTCACGTAGATTATCTCAGAATATTGAGTAGAGTTCTCTGTGCTATACAGTAGGTCCCTGTTGGCCAATCATTCCATATACCTCAGTGTGCATATGTCAATCCCAAACCCCTAGTCCACCCTTCTCTGCCCCCCGACCTGTTCCCTTTGGTTACCATAAGTTTTTCAGTACTCTCTATTCTCTTTTCTTACTTCATTTGATTTCATTGTGCTGAGTCCATTTAACAAACTATATGTTTAACATTTTTCTTTTGTTTTACATGCATCTCCCGTGTCCAACTAGAATGTATGATTCCTTGAAGCATGGATGTTGTCTCTTTTGCTCATTGTTATATCCTCAGTGTTTGAAACATGGTAGACACTCAATAAATATTTTCCGAATAAGTGAGTGGTCAATTTTTTATAGCTATTTGCATCTAAGTATTTCTCTTAAGAAATATATTGTCATCATCTTCTCTTATGTTTAAAAAATGTACTAAAATTGTTGTATAACCATGAAATGATGAATTGGAGGACTACTATATTAAGAAAGATGAAAAATATATTAAAGTTGATCCTAGAAGATCTCCACTGACTTCTTTTTAAAGGGAGAAATATGATTCAAACAGGATAGGTTTAAGGTAACTCTCTTATGATTTTTAGCTTTAGAAAATGGATTTTTAAAGGATTTAAAGGATTTTAATACTCTCGTGAATTATTTTCTGGAAATATGCATATAATGACCTAGGGGAGGGGGGAAGAGATCATTTGAATATTTTGCTTCTGGTTTTGGAAGCTTTTTATTCTCATTTGAATCATTTGGATAATAGTCTCACAGTTGTTCCCCCACTGTCTGTTAGATTTAGAGCTTTTGGAGGAAGCCCAGAAAGAAATGAATGAGTAGGCAGAGTGTTAATTGATTACATGTATAAGCAGAATAATGTCAATTTATCAATTTCTGGTTCATGCCAGTTTTTTAAGGGGGTAGAGAGTAAAGACCTGCTGTGCCCAGAATGGGCTGGTTAAATAGGCAGAAGAGGCTCTCTGCCCTCCCCAGCCCTACTGTGTCTTGCTCAACCTGGGAATGCATGCCAACTTTATTTTGTCATTAATTGCAAAAGCATAAGGCAGACTGAGGGAAAGGATGACAGATAATACAGAGAACAGGAAATTTAGTCTTTAGTCCAAGACCAGCTTTGACTTCTAAAAACTCTTAGATGTATTTTCAATGTTGATATGTTCTTGTGTACATTCATTTATTCAGTCAACATTTTTGATGCTTACTCTATATTAGGCACTGTGCTCTACCTAGGTAATAGAGGGATTCATTCATTATTGAAAAATCTGTTTTGAGTCCCTACTAGTGCCAGGCCCTGTTCCAAGCACTAATGATAGAGAAGCGAATACATCAAAGTCCCTGCATCCTCTGAGTTCACATAACATGAACGGAGAATGACAATAAGTAAGTACACAAAAACAAAAATATGCAGATATTGCCAGGTGCTAACAAGTGCTACAGTGATGACAAAAAAAAAAAAAAAAAAAAAGCCAGTTAAGTGTAGTGGAACAAGGGGTGAAGGTATGGAGATGAATCTGAGATGAGATGAAACAAATGGTGGTATTATTTTTAGGGATTGTTTTGTGCTTGATAAATGTAACTCTGGTGATGAATGTGAGGGTCAGTCTGAATGCTGGTGAGAGGGGAGTTGGTGGTTAGGTACTAGTGTGGTCATATAGGGCAGAGATGGCAGTGACCATGCTAAGGAGCTGGCAGTGAGGTGGAGAAGTGTATAAGCAAATAGATAGGTCTATATATGTATATTTATCTATCTATATATCATATACATTTATGAATATATAACATATCTTGTGTTTATCTAAATATGAAGAGGGAGAAAAGAATAGAAAATATATAAGCTATGTTTAAAAGAGTAGGCTGGACAAGGTTCAGTCACTTTTTCAATCTTTATTGAGAAGCTGCTTAATTTGGGTCATGTGCCAGACATCTCAGACACCCAATGCATGTGTGTGGGTCTACAATACTTTATGTAGGAGGGTCTGTCATGTGTAAAACAATATGGACCATGTCTAACTCAGAGAAAACTTAGCAAATTCATGAACTGTGCCTGTCCCATTTTATGTGTCTTCTCAAAAAAATGATTACTCTTTAGGAGTGTGTAAAGTAAAGGAAAATATATCTCCATTTTAGAATAATGTATTACATAAGCAAGTCTTCTTTTCCCTGCAGGACACAAAGCCTGGTCAGTCCTACTAATGGAAGGTAGTAATAAAGCCATCAGACTTTCAGTAAGAAACAATTGCCTTGTGGATGAGAAGTGGTCGCTGGTATATAATTCGAAAATGGACTGATTGTTTCCCACCCACACTCTCCCTTCAGGAATTCAGCCAGCAATTCCATATGCACATGCACACACCCAAATGAAGTAATTTTTAAAGAGGGTTCTCTAGTACTGATGGGTGTCACCTCATCATGCTTTCTCTCCCCATTAGATTGGATTACTGAGCCGGAGAGTGGAGGGTTTGTCCCTTTCTGACCAGGACACTGATGAGCCTCATGAATTAAAATTTATGTCCTCCCTTGTTACTGATGTGCCACCTGGCTCTTTTGAATTATCACAGCCACCAAATGAATTTTATAGTCCATTGGGGGCTGTCCATGCTTGTTAAGGTGATATTTCCATCTCTAGCATAGTACGGAATCTCATCTTCTCCTTGGTGAATAATCACAGTGCCTAATCGCCATCAGCTATCTTTTGCTTCTTGAAGTGGTCTCTAAGTTATGTATCCTCTACTTCTGAGAAGGCCAGTCAAAAGATGGAATTACCATCAAATCCTGATGGCCCTGTTGATTATCTCTATTGTGTATCTGCTTCCCACTACACCAGCCTCTGGTTTAATGACGTATGTTCCCTAGATGGGTTTGTTCTATTTCCATCTGATTTTCCCTATTTCTATTCTTCTGTTACTAGTTTCTCTTATTTTGCACTTCTCTTTCTTCCCTGTTCTATTAAAATCACTTAGGTTCACTCTGGCATTAAATACTTTCAAGAATCTGTGAGTAGGTATTTCTATTCCTATAATACAGGTATAAGAAGGTTGCCCAAGGTCATGCAGGTAATAGGAGAAAAAAGCAAAAATTCAACTTGTGATTATGATTCCAAAGACTATGTTTTTTTAATATCCAATACTGCTTCTTAAGAAAGCCGTGCATTTCCCCTTGTTCTGCTAAACCTCACTCTGGTATTCTCAATCTCTCATTGCAAACTTTCCTGGAAGAAGAGAACAGCACTACAATATTTACTTCCATGTCTTTACAGCAATTTTCTTTTAAGTCATGAAAGTAATATGAGAAGATAAAGAACATAACATTTGGACTTAGGAAATATGATTTTGAGTATAGTTCTGGCACCAACTAGTCAGGTAATCTAGACAAATTCCCTTTGAGTATGAAACGATGCAATAATACCAATAGGATCTTAGGGTTATGGAAAGATTAAAGTGAAAGTACTTAGAGGTGTCCATGGCAATCTGATTGATCCAAGGGTATACAATGGCTGAAAATCAATGGTTTGGATGGAAGGAACCTAATGAGATACTTTGGAAGTTTCTGCAAATCAGATCTGGGGCATGCCCGAGTCCCTGTCTGCCCTAAGTTACTTTTGTGAAAACCACTCAACATATTGCTTTAAACTTTGGCTTTTTCCCTAAAGTGTTCCAATGTCAACTTTTTTTTACAACCCAGGAGATCTAATGCAATATCCAATCTACACTTCCCCAGAAGTCTGATTTTCATGGGATTTCAGTGAGACAAGATTCAAAGTAAACCACTGCTCTGAGGCCAAAATGGGAAGATTGAGTATATCATATGCAAAGAGTTTGCTTAAGAGACTGTATGGCTGTCTCATCTGGTAAGGGTTTGTGTCCTGGTGGTATTATAGTCCATCCTCTTCTTGTGAACTGGCCCTCCAAGGTTGGCCATAAAGCTGGCATACTTACTAGAAGGAGCCTGGGGCCAGATTAACTCAGACCTGAAGTAGATTCTGAGGGACAGCTCAAGGTGATAAGGATTCCCTGAGCTCTCCTAGCTCCATGGGATGCCAGTGTTCAGAGACCTTGGAAGGACAGTGAGTGCCGTGATGGATTGCTAACTGAGAGCCACTTGTATCCTCAGCAGGGCTGCCTTTGTTGATCAGGGAAAAGGAAGTTCATGTTCTAACTCTTAGGTGTCAGGCAAGGCTGATTGACAGAACATACTTCATTTCAATGCAAGCATTGACGTAGACTTGTGACTAAAGCCCTTATGTCTGGACCCTCGAAGGGCATCTAGCCCCAGCCACTGAGTAACACAGGAAGGAAAGAGGTAAAGACTGTCCTAGAAATTTGCTGTTTCTCTCTATCATGATCTGTCCCATCAGGAATTCTTTCAAACACCTACTATGAATATTATTTTCCAAGGGTAAACTTCAAATTTTAGATTAGTTTGAATTTGGGAAAAAACAAAAGGGTATGTGGGAGATGGGTGTCTATGTGTGTTATGGCTTTGGACCTGGTGTGTGATTACAGTAAATTGAAATTCTTCTGGATGTAGTTGGGAGATGACTGGAGAATATCTGATTTCCCGGCAATCAGTGCCATTACTGAACTGTACTCTGAATGGATCTCTTATTTATTGCTTAGCTAGCATAAGCAGTACACTTAAGGCTGTACCATATGTGAAGAAATGAATACTTCCCTCATTTACAGAGATAATTTGGTCTACTAAGGGTACAATGATTTCTGGCTAATACATAAAGATCCAGATGGCTTGCCAATATTAAAGATCTATTTTAGGCATATAATTTTCAGGTCTTAACTCATAGCACCTCAACCAAATTCAAAAGCAATTATCGTCTGTTCCTCTAAATTCCCGAAAACAATTCACTTGGATACAGCATGCTTCCCTGTTGCTGGGTGGTGGTTCTATCTCTGCTATTACACGTTGCTAGAGCCTATCAGAGGGGTGAGTTGATGGATCCTAACCATTACTCACTTGCCTCATTAGTTATATGAGGCTTAAGTAATTAATATTTTTTTAAAAAAAGGAAAGATGAAAGATGTTTGAATCCCTTAATTGAAAGATGGCATAAAACGCCAGCATTTTTGCCTGAAGAGAAAAAAAAAATCCTTAATATAAAAAGGAAGTTATATAGAGAAAGGGTATATGGAGAGTTATATGGAGAAAGGGTAGAGTGGGCTTTCCATTTAGGTCCATTGACAGTAATTCGTATCCCTGGTTGAAGTTAGAATCACCTGCAGTGCTTTACAAAAGACCAATCCCCGAGTCACAATCTAGACCACTTAAATGAGAATCTCCAGACTGGGAGCCTGAGCACTGAGATTTTAAAATAGTTTCTTGGGTGATTCTAGTCCACAGTCAGGATTGAATACCCTCATAAAATGCCTATCTCAAGTGACTCAGTGATAAGTAACACTCGCTACCTCCAATTTTACAGTATTAGCCTTAGAGAAGATAAGAAAATGCCTTGGAAGAAGATAATGCCTTAAATTGAACATGAAAACTCTGTGTAATTAAACCTAACGTAAAAAAAATCACAACCATGCACACTATTACCTCCAAGATATTTCTTACTTTTTTTTTTTTTACACGTATAATGATCAATATTCTTAGGTTGTTTCTATGTTGCATTTCCTTTCTTTGGTAAGAACTACCATAATTACCAACTATTTAAAAATCTGTCATAGCAGTTAATCCTACTTTTCATTCTTTTGGATGGCTGCACAGCCACCTGGAAAGAAAACAACAACATGTTAATTGATGAGACAAATCAAAATTTGAAATCTCTCTAGTCAGGAGCTTCTGAAGGTTCTGGAAAAGATCAAATGTGTATATGTTTGCCCAATGAAATAAGCCTTAAGAACACAGACAGTCCAGCTCTTCCAAGTGCTAGCGGCAGCAATGTCTGTGTAGTCCTCTATACCCTAACCAAGCAAGTTCCTCCTCACTTTATCCTCACTGTAACTCTGTGAAGTAGGATGGACTAGAGATCAACATACCCATTTTATAGATGAGGGAACTGAATGTTAAGGTTTGTTAATGGCTTTTGAAGTATAATTCTACTGCAGCTTGATGCCACTGTAAAGGGATATTTTCTTCCTTTGTATTTATACTGGCATCTGCTTGTATATAGAAAAGCTATTGTTTTTCTTTAATTTATTTTATTCTAGTTGATTTACAGTGCTATGTTAATTTCTGCTATATAGCAGGGCGATTCAGTTAAACACACACACATACATACACATACAGTCTTTTTCATGTTCTTTTCCATAATGGTTTATCACAGGATATTGAATATAGTTCCCTGTGCTATACAGTAGGAACTTGTTATTTATCCATCCCATATATAATTTGTAGTGCTAATTAATTATGGAACAATATTAAATATCTATAATACTGGACATCCTTTTTTTGATACTAACTTTAATGTGAATACATTGAAATTTTCCATGCCTAAACATGATACTAGTTTTTAGGTTAAGAGAGAGAAATATCTATGTATGTGTGTTTTTATTTAATATGTGCTTATAAGATATATGCATATATAAAGTGCAGTGTTAACAAGTATCCAATTCTTACAACTCAACAATTAAAAGATAAACCACCCAATTAAAAAATGGATGAAGGACTTGAATTGACATTTCTCCAAAAAAGATATTCAAATGGCCAATAAGACCATGAAAGGATGTTCAACATCATTAACCACTAGGGAAATACAAATCAAAAATGAAATAACTGATTCACTTCCACTAGGATGACTATAATTTTTTTAAAAATAACAACTGTTGGTGAGGATGTGGGGAAACTGGAACCTTCATACATTGCTAGTGGGAATTAAAAACAGTGTAGCACTGTGGAAAAGAGTTGGTGGTTCCTGAAAGTATTAAACATAGAATTATCACATGCCTTAGCAATTCCACTCCCAGGTATATAGTGCAAACTAAAGGTGTTGTTATCTACTAAATTGTCTCCTCCTCTAACTCAAATTCATGTGTTGGAGCTCCAAGCCCTAGTGTGACTACATTTTACATGGACTTTAAAAAGGTAATTAAGATTAAATTAGGTCATAACAATATGACCTTAATGAAAATGACAGGTGTCCTTATAAGAAGAGAGAGGTAGCAAGGGCTTATATGCAAAGAGAAAAGACCATAAGAGAGCATAGTGAGATGGTAGCCATCTACAAACCAAGGAGAGAGACATCTGGAAAAACCAACCCGGCCAGCACCTTGATCTAGCACTTCCAGCCTCCCGAACTGTAAGAAAATCAATTTCTGTTGTTTCTGCCACCAAATCTGTAGTGTTTTGATCATGACAGTCTTAGCAGACTAATACAGAAGTTTAAACAAGAACTTGTAGATGATGTTTGTAATAGTCATAATAACTAAACTGTGAAAGCAACACAAATGTCCATCAGCTGATAAATGGATAAACAAAATGTGGTTTGCTCTTGGATAAGCAATGAGGTCCTGCTGTATAGCTTGGAGAACTATGTCCAATCACTTGTGATAGAACATGATGGAGAATAATTTGAGAAAAAGAATATAAAACTGGGTCACTGTTGTCCAGCAAGAATTGACAGAACATGTAAATCAACTATAACAAAAAAAAAATTTTAATGCAGTTTGCCCATACAATGGCATATTATTCAGCCTAGAAAGGGGTGAAGCATTGATACACACTACAGCATGGATCAGCCTTGAAAATTATGCTAATTGAGAGGAATCAGACACAAAGGATCACATATTGTCAGATTCTATTTATATACATACCTGGGGTGAGCGAACTCACAGGAACAGACAGCAATTAGTGGTTACCAGAGGCTGGGGAATGTGAGTGGGGATAAGGAGTGACTGGGTAATGGGTAAGGGTTTCCTTGCCACTCCCTGGTAATTTCTGTGTCTTTAATTTTAGTCGTTCTATTGTGCGAGCATTGCTATATACTGTGGTCTTAATTCTCATTTTTGGAATGGCTAATGAAACTGAACACACTTCATTTTCATATATTTATTGGTCACTTGGAGATCCTTTCCTGTGAAGTTTTGTTAAATCATTTGGCCAAAGTACATGTCTTTTGCTTATTTTAGGAGTTATATATTATGATCATGATTTCTGAACCCTTTGCTATAAATGTATTACAGATATCTTCTACTCTGTAGGTTGCTGTTTTGTCCTCCTTTGATGGAACCATATATCATTTTTTTCCTTCTTGTTACTCCTTGTATCTGGGGACAGATTTGTATTGCATCCAAGTGTTGCAAGTATTCATATACATTTAAGAAAAAAGCCTTTTGTGATGCTTCTTATACAATTTTCAATGTCTTATACAATATCTGAATAGTTCTCCATTCTTATTTGTAATTTAGAGTTTCTGTAATTTTTTCTCTTATTTTCTTGTCTAGATTAACTAGTATTTTATCAGTGATTTTTTTCTCCTCAAAAAAGTGGTCCTCAGATTGACTTACTAGTTCTGTAGTTTTTACTTTATTCATTTTTATTCGGCTTTTGTCTTTATTAATACATTCATTTTGTTTCTGTTAATTGTATTTTGTTGCTCTAATTTCTTGAGTTGAATAATTAATCCATATATTTTTATTCTTTTTTTAAGAGATGTAAGAATTTAATTATACAAATGCTCTTTCAAACACAGCTTTCTTCATGTCCCTTGGACAGAATACATAATGTTTTAGTAATTATTATTTTATAAAGCAGCTGTTTGTTTGAAAGCAGTAGGGTGGGCAGAATAATTTAGGAATGCAAAATCTTCAGTTAGGGTAAGTTGTCTCAGACCATTTTTCTTATCAAATCTATCATATTCTCTTCCAATGTGGCACATCTTCATTCTTTTAAGTTCTGCTTCCTTGTTCAGCAGGAGATGAACATGCTCCAGTTAGGCTTGGCAGATGCACAGGCATTTTGTGTGGTGGTTTAGCATTTACCCAGCTGTTTTTAGCTGCCTCTTACCCATCTTTGGTTTGTCCACATTCCAACCTGAAACTCATCCTACCTGCTTTTTGAAGAGATGGCATATACCAAAACTTGAGTGCTGTCTAGCTACTGTTTCCTTCCCTAAGCCCCAAGGAAAGGGACCTGGGATGCTCCTGCGGCCCACATGCGAAGTGTTTCAATGAGAGATTGTTGTGTGATCTTCTGGGTCATGCCAATTGCTTCTGAAAAATGCTGTAGCCCACATGGAGCCTACAGAACTCAGGATCGGTTAAAATAAACCTCCCTGGGTTTGGTCCCAAATCTTCATCTATGAAATAGTCTTCATAAGTTTTGGGTTGAAATTACTCTCTGCTAGTTTCAGAAAGATGGGGTTTCCTTCTCCATTTTTCACTTGTGTTAAATCTTCCAAGTGGCTCTAGGGAAAGCAGATAATGGTCTCTAGCTTGCTATCTTCTTCCTGGCTTCTGGGTTGTGTTAGTTTTACAAGCAATTTTTATTAATATTATTATTTACAAGTTTTGTTGTGATACGATTGACATAGATCTGTGTATAAAAATTAATATTGTTTTTAACAGAAAACACAATGTAATAACTTTAAGGAAATGATTTTAAGAGGTATTTTGTGTTTCTGTCTGTTACTATTTAATGAGGTTTGTGGCTGCTCTCTCTCCCATCCCCACCCTCACTGAATCTCTTTGTACAGCAAGGTGAAAAAAGTAATGTATGTGTTTTTATAAATATTTTTAATGAGATGTTAAAAGAACATTTGATTTGTTCCTGACAGCATCTAGTTCTAAACAAACTATTTGTTTAAATCTTCCCCACATCACCCAATACAAGCCTGGTTCCTATAACAAATCATTTCTGCCACCCTCTTACTAAGACACCCCAAAATTCCTCACGGCTTTATCCTTTTGTTGTAATAAATTGATGAATCCAAATTTTTTCTAGTACAAGTGTTTCTGGTAGTTTTTGGCTGTAGAATATTGACACGTAACATATATCTCTTTAATTCATAAATCTATTCAGGACTATTTTGGGGCACATATTACTTGTTTGATATAAAATAATAATAGCTAGTACTGTTATACTATAATGAATAGCAAGAGTCAATCATAATAACATGTGAAGTATATAGAACGTTTTTACATATATTATGTGTTTTAATCTTCAACTACTCTATAGCATGGCCTTTCATTTACAAGTTCAAAAGTGAAACCTTGGCAATATTAATTGGAAATCATAACATTAAATACTTAATCTATTAGCTTGATACCATGAAATAGATACTACTAAGATAGCTACTAAACATTCTGAGTAACCAGTGAGGAAACTGAGATTCAGAAAGAGCCAGTATATTTCTAGAAGAAGATCACATAGTTAACAAGGGACAGAGCCAAGGTTCAACTCTAAATATTATCCCTCCCCAGCTTTATGGAGATATAGTTGACATATAAAACAGTGTAAGTTTAAGGTGTATGATGTGTTGACGGGATACACTTCTGTGACAAAATGACTACCACCGCAGCTTCAGCTAACACCTGCATCATATCACATCATTACCATTTCTTTTTTGTGGAGACAACATTTAGGATTTACTCTCATAATAACTTTCAAGTATATAATATGGTATTCTTAACTATACTCCCTATGTTATACATTAGATCCCCAGAACTTACTCAACTTACAGCTGGAGGTTTGTACTCTGACCAGCATCCCCCCATTTCTCATACTCTCACACTTCTGGTAACCACCATTCTCTCTGTTTCTATGAGTTCCACTTTTTTAGATGTCACATATAAGTGATATCATACAGTGTTTATTTTTATCCATCTGATTTACTTCACTTATGTTCTCAAGGTCCCTCCATGTTGTTGCAAATGGCAGTATGGCATCTTTCTCAGGGCTGAATAAAATTCCACTGCTTGAGTGGATTGCTAGTGAGAGAGAAGCTAGAATCGGGCTGGAAAAGAGAGCAGGGCAGTAGTGTGTGTGTGTTGTGAGGTGACTGGGGTGGACATTGGACCACATTTGAAATGAAATGAAAATGTATTGAAGGCATAAAGGGAAAAGCCATGTGAAATTCTGTTTTTGAAATACTGCCCCGTGAAGTAGAAAATGAATTTGAGGAGACTAACAAAGGGATAAGGAGACCAATTAGGAGGATACTGTAGTATTCTGGGAGAAATATGATATTGCCTTGAATGACAGCAGTGACAGTAACAATGGAGAAAAGTAGAAAGATTTAAGAGGTTTATGAGCTAGATTCTAAGAGATTCAGTTATTGACTGGATTGAGGGGGTGGCATAGTAAGTGGAGTCAAGGCTAACAACTAAATATCAAACGAGCAATTGCTGGAATGATGATAAGTAAAAGAAAATTTGTCAGGGGAGAGAATTTTAGCGATGACATGCTGATTTTTAGAAGTGCCTGTGTGTAAATGCTTAATTAGCCAGTTGGATATTCATGTCTAGAGCTCGGGAGACATCTGGGGGGGGTGTGTGTGGGGTGTGTGTGTGTGTGTGTATGTGTGAGTGTGTGTGCGCGTGCACGCACGCGCACGCTAATCATCTACATATAGTTGGCAGTTGATGCCATGGGACTAGAAAGAACTGCCTTGTGAAGTTTCTAAGAGAAAGAAAAACAGAAGAACGCAGACCAAACTTTGAGAAACACCAACTTTTAAAGGGTAAGTCCAGGAAACAGAGCATGGACAAGAGACCTAAAATGAGCAACTAGAAGGGTGATAGAAACCATGAAGTAGAAGCAGGTCACATTAAAACATGAAGCAAGACAAGATAGCCGAGTTACAGAGTTGGATTGGTAGAGAGACCTGGGGAAGTGGGAAAATCTTCCTTTACTTTTCTTTTAATTTTCCTGTTGAGACAAAAGGGCATACACATTGTTTCCTTGGATCACCCTTTCTGTTTGTATACTCCTTCATGTTTTCCTTGATCATTTGTTTTAATCCCCTGTTCTGCCAACCAGGTTGGCTCCATCAAAGAAAGCGCATCCCAAGGCCTTGGTGGCCCTAAGACTATCTTGGAAGGGAGTGCCAAGTCTTTATTGCCCATCTTTGATAGATCTTTCTGAAAGATCTTATCCTCAGAGCAGTACATCTATGGACAAAGGCATCTTTCTGTTGATAATACTGGCCAACTCACATAGTATTACTTTGATGAGTTATTACACCAAAACATGTCTGGTTCCTACTCTGTCTTATCAAAGAAATCTTCCACTAGAGGAGTAATGAGGGAGAACAAAAGGAAATAAAATGAAGAGAAAGTTTTATCACTCTGAACACAAATGTAGAGACTGTAGAAAAAATGGGCATGGTGGTTAGATGTGTTAATTCTACTGGTTATTTATAGACACAGAGCTTAGAGATGTTATCACACTCCTATCAAACCCCATCAAAATGCTAGGAACCTACTTCAAATTCTACTTTCAAATAAGTATTTTCTGTTATATTTCAAACTAAAGGAATGCATTTTATTATTATTACTATTCACATTGGAAGTTTTTCCTCCCCTAAAGTAGATCAAAGCCAGTTCTAGGTACTTTTCTAACATCTAGTTTAACTCTTTATGCACTGAAGTTTAACAAACACTTTACACAATGTTTAATTTAACTAAAGCAGTGGGTCTCTTGAAATTGTTCTATCTTTTGAAGTCTATGCACCCCCCCCATTATTTTTCTTTTTAGCTTTATCTAACTTTACGTTCCTTTACCATTCTGATGATTTTGATAAATGCAGAAGGAGGTGGGGTGGCTGATATTGCTAGTTTTTCCTTCTCTGGATCTTGATTATTTCTCATTGTATTTTTCTACTTCCTTTCCATATTTTCCCTCCTCCTACCCAGTCTCAAGAGAGAGAGAACTTTTTAATATGTTTAAAACAATCTTTGAAATTATATATCTCTGTCACTTCACTCTCACTTTTTATTTTATAAACTAAAATAAAAATTGGCGTATTGATAAAAGCTTCCAGAACGGCTGCCTACTGCTTCCTGGTGATTAGGTGTGAGAACACGGCCTTTCTCAGTTCAGATAAAAAATATGCAAATGATGATATTTAAACCAAAATGACAATGTCCTAGAAGAGGGAGGAACACACTTCCTTCCTTTCTCACCCTTTCCCTTTTGTGCGGCTGTCTAGGGAACCGTTTTATAACTTCTTGGATGAGGAGTTGAAGATTAAGGAAAGTTCATTCACAATGGTACACCTGTTCTCCACCTTGGAACAAAAACATTCCTGACCTTGGCTCAAATATTCTAGATTGTTCCTTCTTTATTCAGATGATGCCTTAGGCTTTGTGACTGCTTTGCATGGACAGGAATCTAACATACTTTTAGCACTTGTTATGGGTCAACCTATATGCTGAGCTTTTAACTTTTCACTTAATCTATCTAATAATCCTTTAAAGTAGGCATCATTATCCTAATTTTCACACATGAGGAAACTATAACATGGGGATAAGACATATGCAACATCATGAATAGAAAGTGAGAGATGAAGGACTAGGTATGTTTGACTCTTAAGTTACGTACTATTGTCACCACACAAGAAAAGGGACAGGTATGCCCAGGGTGGAAACAGGAGTAACCAAATGTCTCTGTGCATGAACCAAAGGTTAAAATCAGTTGTTGCATCTCTTAATGATTCCCAATCATCAGCATGGATACCATCCAGAAGAAGATGCATAAATACTGTGCAGAGACTGATGGAAGTGTATAGATGAGTTGTAACTGGCATGTGTAGGGACTCTGTAACCACCCTGCAGAATTTGAGTCTGAGCCTTGAATTTCCATCATTTATTCTGACATATTTATAGTCGCAGTCAATTTAGTTTGTCACTTGATCAACTGATGCAGTCATAAGTTTTAATATGTATACAGGCCAGGAATTGGAGTTTTCTGGTGTAAACAAGAATCTGGGAACTGTGACTTCACAAATGCTGTGAATGTTTTGCAACATAATGGGTAAAGGATGAGAATGTGAATGTAATTACTGCAGACGTTGGCTGGATGGGATGTGTGAATTTATCTACATGTATCTAGAAGTATGTTTCTTAAAGAGTCTGAAGGAAGAACAAGAAAACTGGAATGGGTCAGATTTTTCAAACAATATCGCCACTTGCTGAGCAAAAGGCAGCCAGACTATTCCAAATTTAAATTTCCATTTTTTAGGATTTATTTAGTCTTAAAGTGACACTCACTGGGGTTCCAAGGACAGTTAGGCTCTCAGGATACAAGCAATTTTTCCCATAAAGCCCTGGGGTCACTCGCAATACCAACTGGATCCAGAAGTAGGCAGGGTAACTCATTTTCTCACTAAAAAAGCTAATAGTGACCGACTCAAGATTAATTTTTCTCTGGCTCCTGACATAGCTTAAAGATTAAATATTTAATCAAACCATTAGAGAAAAAGGGAGAAAAAGAAATAGCATGGTGTCACCAAAGGATCCAGCCTTTGCTCCTTTGGGCAAGTGGCTGAATGACTGCATCATTGCTACTTCTGATGAAGCTGGGAAAGGGCCACATGTCCTGTTCATACTTCATGGCCTCATTATTCAGCAGCCTCTAATGAAAATGGCCTTTTGTGATTTCTTTTCTCCCAAAAGCTCAATTCTTCCAGTGGAGGGAGGTAGCGGTCTCTCTCTGTAGTTTAAAAGAAACTATTTGAGCAGAATGGGACACCTGTGTCTTTCATTTTAGTCATGTAGAAGAGACAGAACAAGGAGGAGACAGGAGATGTGGATAGCTGATGCTTTGCCTTTTGAGAAGACCATGGGAACCCCAGCCACTTCCTCTAGAGACAACACATCTCTTTATTCTTTTATCAAAGAGAATTCATCATGTTGAAAGTCTAAACTCCTTTAGTGAGAGAGAGAGACCCGATGGTGATTTTTGTCTCTCATCACTCACTACCGTTTGATGTGGGAGCCTTTTGAGAGGTAGGTAGCATGAGACCAGGAACCTAATACCATGTTCATCCCTGGCCCCCTCCCTCTTTCCCTCCCTCTACCCAGTGCTATGGGCTGAATGAGAATGAAGCCTTTTGGATTTTGTTATGAGTCAGCAGGTTTTATATGAGAGAGAACATGGAAGTGATCATCAGGTGTGGAGTATAGTTTCATGTTTCCAGCCTTAAATTCTCTGTGAGACACAAATCAGATATTATATTGGACAAGCCTGACCCAGAATACACTTAACATAGTTCTAATACTAGCAATGAGTAATATTTTTTGAGGGCTCTAATGGCAACAAGGTTACAAGGCTGCCATGGTACTCTTTTTCTTTATAATTCATTTCAAATCAGAAAAACCACCAGATTAGTGCCTTTAACCCACACTTCTTAGGATTTATCCGTCTTATGCCAATCTTACCTCTCTTCAAGCATAGGTAGTAAAAGTTTAGTGAAAGAATGTTTCCCCGCTCCTTTTGGCATTAGTTATCTCTGATCTTGCAAAAGAGAATATTGTTTACTCTGGCCCTGGCTTGCGTACTGCAATTCAATTCAGGCACTAAATATTCAGGGTTAGTTTCAGACTTCACAGGTTTAAGGCTATGGTTCCCAACAGGGCTGTCCTTACTTCAGATGCCAGCTGCACATAGGGAGTTTCCCTTCACCCCTCTGATGGACTGGCAATAAATTCAGGAGTCCCTAGTACTGCTTCAGGTTTAATAATCTGCCATGATACCATATAGAACTCAGCAAAGTGTTATACTTATACTTGGAGTTTTATGATAAAGCATACAAATTGGGCCCAGCCATATATAGAGACATGTAGGGCAAGGTTTGGAAGGGTTTAAAACACAGAGCTTCAGTGCCTTCCCCTCATGAAATCAGGGTGCATCACCTTTCTTATATCAGGGTGTCCACGAACCAGAAAGCTCCATTGAGCACCAGTGTCTGGAGGCTATATTGGTGTTTTGTTACATAGGCACAATCAATTAAATCATTGCCCCCATGATTGAACTCAGTCTCCAGCCTCATTTCCCTCCCCCTCAGGTCAGGCTGGCTCAAAGCTCCGTCTCTCTAATCATGTAGTTGGTCTTCCTGGCATCCAGGCCTCATCCTGCAGCTAGGTTAGGGCCACCAGGAGTATCACTAGTGCAACCTCAGGTGCGATCCCAGAGACTCCAACACAACAAAGACACTGCTGTGACACAGGAAATTCCAAGGATTTTAGAAGCTTCGTGCCCAGAAATCAAGCCAAAAACCAAACAATTTTTCTTTTTCACCTTACAACCACATTAGACCTGTATGGATTGTAAATATGCTGTTATAAGTGTGTTGGCTCACCCCTGATAACAAAACCTGTGTGGCAGAAATAGAATGAGCACAAGAACCAGGGCTCTATGGCTGCCTATCAGGTCCTCTGCTTCCCACTGCTCTCATTTTATTAGCTTACTGGAAAATGCCCTCCTAGAACTCCTTATCATACGTATATTGAAATGGCTGATTTGAACTTAAAAACAAAGTAATTCATTATGGGGCAGAGCTTTCTCTCTTCCTGTCTCCTTTCCTATTTAACAGCCAAAAACCCCTTTACCTCTTCAGAATGGAGAGATGGCTTCTTAAAGGTAACCATTTTGAGAGGAGTAGAGCTATTGAAAAAATTGTAATGCATGCTTTTTTGGAAAAGGGTAGCCCAACTGTGTACTGAGAAAAGTTAAGTTTTTGAATGACCCTTGACAGTTTCTTCCATTTGCCATCATATGCTGTTCTCATTCAAACCAGTAATTTTTATGTACCATGTTATATAATGGCTTGATTTTCAAGAGGATATAGAGAAAATGGTTTGTCCTTGATGACGCACTGTTCTGAGCCATTTCATCTTTCTCTTCATTCTTCAAAGGAGAAAGACCAACACTTTCTAATTTCTGAGACCCTATCAATCTAAATCAAACGCATATTTGAGAATGGTACTTAGCTTGCCTTTTCTGGACTTCTCTCTCTGCCCCTAAATGAGAAATAAATTCTTCTCTCTCTGCTGATTCAACTGCAAGAGACACTTATGAGCCAGCCTGGGTGTTTGCTTTCACAAACACATGTGGCCATATTTGCACATTAGAAGAATTATGAGGTTCCTAGTGATCATTTGTGCTTGAAGATAATTGTGGCTTATATTCAAGGCCTATTTTGGCTTGATTTCAATTGTTTCTACTTGCCTGCCCTCATTCAGATGCTAAGCCTTTTTCTTGTTTCTCTTCATCACCCACTCATTTTTCCTTTCCCTTCTACTTTCCATCATGCCAGATCTTTAAAGTATAATAAGAGATTTTAGCTTTTAATATTATTAAAATATCAAAATGTTCACTTTTATTCATTCTACATAATACTGCTACTTCCATTGTTCATAAACATTGCCAATCATGTCATTCCTTCTCAAAAATCTTTTATGATCTCCATTTACTCTTCATTATCTCTAAAATGAAATACACATTTGGCCTGGCATTCAAAGTCTTTCATAATAAAATTTCTCTCTAATCTTATATTATTCCTCCCACATATATTTGATCTGCTTCCCAACTGGCCTATAAACTGTTTCCTGGATACCTATCAATGTTTTCCAATTGGTTTTGCTATTTCTACTGTCTCAAATAACAGCTCCTTAACTGACAAAATTTCATCATCCATCAAGGTCCAGTTCAAATGCTGTTTCTGCCAGAAAACCATTCATTCTGTCCATCTGAACTTCTATTCTTCTTTCCATAGACAGTACACTTTTATTGAGGACCATATGTTAGGTACGGCATTAGTTGCTGGAAATACATGGTGAATAATTTATCAATAGGAGTTTCTTCTGCCTTCTGGATTTTTAAGAGACGTGAAAGAGAAGCTCAACAATGTGCAAGGTATATGGAGGAACCACAGATTTCTACGGGGACACATAGAAATTGAACTTAGCCCAGGCTTGAGCAATGAAAGAAGGATTCTCAGAAAAACTGACATCTATGCCAAGGCTAGAATAAGAATTCACCACATGTCAGGATGATGAATAAGGAAGAGGGAAGAAGGCTCAATACAGATGGAAAAGATGTGTGAAGGCCGAAAGGTGAGAAAAGGCACAGAATACTTAAGATACACAGAATTTCCCAATGATCTGAGCATAGAAGAGATCAAAGAAGTGATAAAAGCTGACACTGGAAGGAGAGTAAGGACTTTAGTAGTTATTACTGGACCACAACAGGAATGTTAATCCAGTAGGGAATTAGATTTGCAGAATAAGAAAGGAGAAGAGAAAGAGTTCGAAAATTTAGATTTGATAATATTCATTATACTGATGGTCACTAACTTCATAACAGAGTGTGCTGTTACTCAAGATGAGTATGTAGAAGTGAGGACCTTAACCATGACCTAAAGAATACCAATATCTAAGGAATGGTCAAGGGGTCTAAGCAGAAACGGCCAGAGAAGTGGGAGAGGGGGGAAAAATAAAGGAGAGTATGATCGCACATCAGTGAGAAATAAGGCAAGATTTGATTAATAGTTTACTGCTCCTAATAAGTTGTTTAAGATAAGGAATGAGAAGTGCCCAATAAATTTAGCCAAAAGGAAATCATTGGGAGCTCTGGCAAAAGCATCTTCAGCAGACTCCTGGATGGCAGAGCAAGACTGCCTTGAACTGAAGTGGGAGCGGAAGGTAAAATGATGACACGGCAAGTAAAAACTATTAAAGCTAAAAGTAAACATAGGTTTTTTAAAAAAAGATGCTTCAAGTTATAGAAGAGAATATATTTACATAGTACAGAGCAAGGTCCAGGGGAAAGGTTAAAATTTGAAATACATGAGAGGGGAAACTCTTGTTGAGTAAGTCTTCAAGAAGAAGGTAAAGCACAACAGTGACTTAGCCTTAGAAAGGAGGCTAATTAAATATTTGTAAGACAGGAAGTTATATGTGGTTCCCCAGTAATGTACCACTTTGGGAGCAGGGACTTGGGGAAAATTCCTTATATGCTCCAAATTTCCATAATATTTCACTTATGGGTTTTAGCACTTGCCACAATGCCTCAGAGGCTTTTGGTTGACTTGTTATATCTCAGTGAGATTATAGATGAGTGCTGTCCAATAAAAACATAATGCAAGCTACTAATGTGAGCCTCGTATGTAATTTTAAATTTTCTAATAGCCGCATTAAGAAATGTTTTACAAAAATTAATTTCCATAATGTCTTATTTACCCCAGTGTATCCAAAATACTGTCATTCAGCATATGATCTACATTAAAAATTAAGGACATGTTTCCAATTCTATTTTTTTTGTACCAAATCTTTGAAACTTGATGTGTATTTAACATTATGTTAAACCTCAATACAAACTGGCCTCCTTTCAGGTGCTCAGTAGCTGCATTTGGCCAGTGACTACTCTATTGGACAGTGTAGATATGCATGGTAAGTACCATGAGAGCAGATCCTATCACTTCCCTCCATTTCATCGCTTTTGCTCAATCAGTGGTTATTGAACTGAAACTACATCTATCAAAGTAGTCTTAGGATATTTAAGAATTGCTTAAAGAATCTTTAATTGTTCCAGTAAATAAAAATCAGCAGTGCCTATGTAGTTTGTCATCTTTGCTGCTGGAAAAGTCATCTTTTTTCCCTTCAAAGGCCTCTGAGAGGCTGAGCTCATCTTCATGAAGGAAGATGATGTTATGTTAATTTGAGCGGCGTTAGATGGGATTAGGAAGCATTGTGACCAAATCAGGCTGAGTTGCTATATCCCAGGCTTTCCAACTTCTGCCTTTCCAGAAGTGATTCTGATTCAATGAGTATAGATTAATACAGAATGTGTCTGATTTGGTATTAGGGCAGTTTGTCTTCTTTTCAGTAAACTCTGTCATTTCCCTGACAGGTGAATGGTCTGGATTGGTGGAGGGACTGGGGAATGACAGACTCCTGGCTACTGGAAGCAGGAATTCAGGAAGCAAATAAGCATCTAGGGCTTCTCTCCTCTCCAAATAGTCCTTGTGCAGATGGAATTCTACTTTTAGTTAGGGATACAGCCCTTAGTAGTGACAAAGTACTACATAAATGAATGAGTCACAGAATCATAGAATGTTAGAGACTGGACAGGACCTTACAGATCCTTTTATTCACATCTACCCCTTCCTCTCTCAAGTTTTCATTTTGCAAGCGAGGAAGTAGTCCGTATACTGCATTTCTTCCACTACTGAAAGCAGAATTGAGGCCTTGCATTAGAAACACATATCCTTTAAACCTGTGGTCAGACCAGACTGAATGCCTACTACACCCTGCAGAATGATTCTTGGACATGTGGCTTATATATTTGCAACTGATGAAAAAACCCTCTGCACAAATTCTCTTCCTCTAAATAGTTAAGCTTTACATATTCTTGAAACATCAAATGTGTCCCTTTAAGTGTATTCTCCCATTTATCTTAAATTTCCTAAAAATAAAAAAAAAAGATCCCCACTATGTATGGACTTCTTTGTTAGTGCCTGCCACTGTACTTCCACATGTGGCTACTGAAGATCTCCCAACAGATTGCTCAGCTTTGCCTAATTCCTAAATCATTAAGATTCAGGCCTGGTGGTATATTAGAAACTAATTCTCTACCAGCAGGAATAAGAAAATTAGTCTGTAGCCCTATGCCAGGTGTCCCTTTTCCCCCAAGGACTGCATCAAGCACCAAGCTGAGCTTTCTTTCTATTCACACTCCCCTGTCTTCCTTCTGCATCTCCATCCCATGCTATATAACTGCTTACCCTTCTGGATCCCTTGCAACAACCCCCAAGCCCAAGCCCACTTGTCTATGGCTCAGAGTCTCCTTCTGGCTCCCCCAGATCTCCTCCTCCAGGGGCCAGGTTCTATTCCCAGCATCATTTGTCACTGGCTACTGCCCTGCTTTAACCCTACTGCACCTGCCTGACTGCATGACTCAGTTCCCTTACTTTCTACAGGGTATCAGCCAACCCCTCCTTTGTCCTCCCTTGTTTCTCTTCTGTTAAATCAGGCCTTTTGGAAACCTGTCTGAAACCTGAAGGATTCCCTATGTTACTCTGAATATAGCAATTTGGACTTCAAACTTCCTTCCTTGGAGTTATCACAATCACTTTAGGATAATTCCTTCAAGCTTAAATTTCTTCATTTCCAGATAGCTTCTTTCTCCCACTTCTTTACTGCAGGGCACAGCATGGTTCAGGCTAAAGTTATGTAGAGGATCAGATTCTGGCCAATTTTTAGAAATAGCATAATAAATACTTGTTTGTGTCACAGTATCTCATTTCAATGGGTACAAGGCATCTTTCTACAGGGTTGTTAAACTTTTAATGTCTTTGATGACTGCCTTACCAAGAAAAATTAATCATCTATCTAATTTGAAACATCTAGTTTAAAAGGCACTATCAAAACATTGGCTTTGTATAGGGTCTCATAAAGATAGGAAAAAAAGTGTTTCTAATGGTATGAATTCTGTTGATGCAGAAAAGCAGATATTCGGGTTGGTTAAGAATGGAAGCACATGTCATATAGTACTTTGACTGGTTTCTTCTTTTACTTTCACTTTTCTTTCTTTTTTTTTTTTTTTTTGTCTTTTGAGATGCTAAGAAGAAACCTGCAGTACAAAGTCAAGATAGATTTTTTTTTTTATAGACATCTCTATTATCAGGACTGTGCACACTAGAACACACCCCGGATCCATATATTAGCCTGCGGAGACTTCATCATATATTAGGCTGCAGCAAAAAATGTGTTTATATAGCCATCTTGAAAATTGTCAGACAGTATATCACTTGAAGGCTGTCATATAAAGTAAAACATTAAGAAGAATATTTATGGGGTTTTTGTGCTGTCCCAGCATTACAACTCCAATAAATCATTCTGCAGCATGCACCCCTCTTTCCTCTCTGCCTTTGTAAAAGTTGGGCAGACTAATAGTTGGTTGGAACTGGAAAGTCACAAGCCTGATAAAATGCTGACTTGGAGAGTGGTGATTAAACCACCATCCTGCAGCTGCTTCTCTCCATCCTGTGAGCACCAAAAAGCCCATTTCCCCTGCATCCACTCTGCCCACTCCTTGCATGATATTAAAACTAGTTTGTTATAGGAAAATGACTGCATAAGGTAAAAAGCATTCCAGTTCCCAAATAGCACTAGAAAATTGTAAATTAAAAAGATGTCAAGTGGTACCCATCATTTTGACAATGGAGTGACACCAAGCAGTTAGAGACATTACACTAGAAGTTTGAATTTAGGAAGTGCTTTTAAGTAAATAGAGAGTTTATCTTAAAGCAGCTATGAAGCTCTCCTGCCCTTTCTGGTGCTTTCTAGTCTGTGCTGATTCCTGTGTCAGGCTCTGTGCTGGCCTTGGGGAGTGGTAAGAAGTCTAAGCAAAAGTCAGCAGGTTTTATTCTGACAGATGCCACCTTTAGAGGGGAAATGAAATATTGAATGATATTTCCAGGTGCAATTTCTAACATTCCATCCACACTGGCAACATGGTTGATATAGCATTTGAAAGTACCTTTTTTATATTTTAATTTTAGCCTATATTGTATATTGTGAAGTTGCTCCTGGGTACTAAGTTAGCCAGGAATGCTAATATATTCATAATTTAGAAGGAAAAGGAAAGGCAATAGATGTGGGTTTGAGTACCATTAATATTCAGGCCAGAGCTTTCACAATGGGGACCCCTGGATGATGTGACCAGGGAGCTACCAATCCAGGAGGGGAGGCTCTGCCCAGCTACCAGCTTCATTTGTATTTTATCTCTGTACATGAAGCCTTGAAAAAGGGGGAAATGATAAGTACCTCTAGGCTTTTATTTTCTTACTCTTTTTCCATGGGTAGTTGTTCACTTATATAGGGATGAGAATGAATATCCCTCTCCTGTTTGAAAATCTCGTATGTTCTTATCAAGGTTGCTCAAATAGCAGGTACAAAAAAAACCCAAAATGTCACTGCAAGAGCAAAATAAGGAAATTAGCACCACGTGTAAAATGTAGCTAAATGTGACTATCTCCTCCTTATATATATATTTTTTTGTCTTTTTTTTTTTTTCCGCTATTTCTTGGGCCGCTCCCGCGGCATATGGCGGTTCCCAGGCTAGGGGTCGAATCGGAGCCGCAGCCACTGGCCTACGCCAGAGCCACAGCAACGTGGGATCCGAGCCGCGTCTGCAACCTACACCACAGCTCACGGCAACGCCGGATCATTAACCCACTGAGCAAGGGCAGGGACCGAACCCGCAACCTCATGGTTCCTAGTCGGATTCGTTAACCACTGCGCCATGACGGGAAGTCCCCCCTCCTTATATTTTACTCTTTCATTTAAGGAAGACACACATAAATAAATAGTATTTTTCTGTAATGTTGTGCATGAACATTGTGAAATCCAAGCCACAGATTTGCAATGAGGACATGTTACAACTAATATATAAGGCAGTATAGTGAGCATGGCCTATTCTGCCCTGATCCCGCATAAAAATTGTATGTGTATTTCTAATTGCTGCTTAATATGCTTACTTCCTCAATCAAAACACCTGCCCTGAATCTCCAAGTTTCCCCTAATTAAAAGCTGCTTCTTTTTTAAAAAAGTACCATGTATTTCAAACCCAATGTGATTCCTTAGATCATACTGTAAATTTAGGTAAATGAATAGTAATATCAGATTCATCAACATTTACCTTAAGAAACACATCGGCACAACAGAATTTGCATATGCAATTAAAGCTGTTCAAATAATTTGGGTTTTCATGCATTTCCTTAATTTAGGGCCTCCTAACCCAGAGGCCAGATTTGTGACCTCAGAGAATTTCTTTGGGTTTTCTGAGTTTGGGAATTCGTAAAATAAAAATCTGGTAACAAGACAAGTACTTTTACTCCCACATTATTGTAGAAAATTGTATAATGAATCTGGCTATATTATTGTATCACAGTTTTATCCTCACAGACTCTCTCTCTAGTCTGTGAAGTTCTTGAAGGCAAAAGAGCATGTATATACATTACCCACACCTACCTTAGTGATTGGCATATTATTCAATAAGTGGTCAGATTACTGAATTACCTTAGGTTTTACAGACTTAGGATCAAAAATGGATCTGCCATGTATGATCCATGACCTCAAGTAGGCTTATTGTGCATTGGTTTTAGCATCTGAAAAAAAAAATGAGGGAGACAAAGAGCTATTTCTAAGGGTAATTTTGAAATTCACATAAAAATAACTTACATTAAAAGTGCTAATTTGAAACGTGTAACTTCTTCCTCCCTATCCCACCTTCTACATTAATATGGTAGAAGCTGGAATTGAAGTCTAAGGAAGAGAAACTTGCTAATATAGGATTCCCCGTTCTTTCCAGCAAACAACCTTAGTTTTTGTTTGTTTTTTTTTGTCTTTTTTTTCCCCCCCCCGCTATTTCTTGGGCCGCTCCCATGGCATATGGAGGTTCCCAGGCTAGGGGTCGAATCGGAGCCGCAGCCACTGGCCTACGCCAGAGCCACAGCAACGTGGGATCCGAGCCGCGTCTGCAACCTACACCACAGCTCACGGCAATGCCGGATCATTAACCCACTGAGCAAGGGCAGGGACTGAACCCCCAACCCCATGGTTCCTAGTCGGGTTCGTTAACCACTGCGCCACGACGGGAACTCCTGTTTGTTTGTTTTTTGATGTGAAAGTATAAAGAGAATTTGCCTGGCATCAGAAAAGTGAGTAGGCAAAGAGAGGAGAGGAAAGGAAGGAGGAAAAATGTTGACTTGGCCTCTGGAAATTCCATGGATTGTAGGAGATGCTTGCTTTAGTGCCAGTAAGTACTGTGGATGTCAGACAAACCTGTGAATCAGGAGATATGCAACTCTCCCTTACTTTGCCTCATTATGTCCAATCATTTTTTATTGATGTATAACTGACATAATCTTGTGTTAGTTTCAAGTGTACAATGTAATAATTCAATATTTGTATATATTGCAAAATGTTCACCACAATGTCTAGTTAACATCCATCATCATACACAGTTACAATTTTCTTTTTTATTTCATTATTGAATCTTGACAGTAGTTGGTGGGAACTGTTTGGAGCTAGCTGTTGAGGCCTTTGAGGAGCTCAAACTACCTACCCTAAAGAGGACACTCTTTCTCATACAAAATAAAAACAGCTTTATTTACTTTTTCTGGTCATTAAGCAATCCCTACACATATTATACCAGTATGGATTAGGTATAGAAAAAAAATATAAATCATCTCTTAAAATGGAGTTCCTGTTGTGACTCAGAAGTGACAAACCCGACTAGTATCCAGGAGAACGCGAGTTTGATCGCTGGCCCCACTTAGTGCGTTAGGGATCCAGGGTTGCCGTGAGCTACAGTGTAGATTGCAGATGAAGCTCAGATCTAGCATTGCTGTGCCTGTGGCATAGGCCAGCAGCTGCAGCTCTGATTTGACCCCTAGCCTGGGAACTTCCATATGCCACGGTATGGCCCTAAAAACAAAACAAAACAAAACAAAAACAAAAAAACACTCTTATTAAGACCCTTCTCCAGAGATATCCACTCTTAACATGAACATTTTGAATCATGTATAGTTTCAATTTGTTTTTTGCTAATATAGAAGAAAACTGAATTGTATAACATATTTTACTCTCACTTTTTAAAATAATATATTATGGAGAGATTTCTATGTCAACAAAGATAGACCTACACCATCATTTTTAGTGACTGCATAGCTTTCTATTGTGTGTTAATATCATTATTTTTTTAACCATGTCCTTATTAATGAGAATTTTGGTTACTTTAAGTTTTGCATTTTGGCAAACAATACTCATGAACCTTCTTAAAAATATAATTTTAATATTAATCTGATTATATTCTCATATATAATTTCATATTATATCCTTCATTTAATTTTTTGTGTCTAAGAGAGCACATATTTAGAATTATGATTCATTTTGCCATACTGCCTGATATTTGAACCATTTTTTTTTCTTTCCACTAGGGGATTACTTAATGGGTCCTGGCACTGATATATACACACAGTGATAATGGAACACCCTTTGGTGTTTGTAAAATGCTTTCACATTCAATGAACATTTGGATCTGTGAGGTAGGAAGGACAGTTATAATATACATTGAGTAAATTGTGACAGTCCAGGACATGTGCTTCCTTGATGGTCCAACAAGTGCTGCTCCAGTTTGCCTTTTATTATCCTTTCTTCATGGAGGTAGGAAGATAATCAAGTATATTTATTGTTCATATCTATTATTTAAAAAAATCTATGCTATCTGTTTAAAGAAACTAGCTGGTGCCAATTGGCCTTTCATTTACATATAATTTGCATCTAGTTTGGTAGATGTCATTGTGTACAGAAGGAGTCTTTATTATGAAAAACATTACTTGGGGTAAAAATAACACTCAAACCTCTACAGCCAACACTGTTGAAATACTTTATTAAGGAGACTGAGCTGAACTATGCAGTGCTACCTTGCCTCTGAAGACCACCTTCCCCATAGATTTTCTTGCTTTATTAATGCTACCATTTCAAAAATGCCCATGAGACTTGATTTCTCTTCTAATACCCTGATCATAGCCTGGATAAATAACCCTTCACTTAATGCCCGTACCATAGCTAGGCAAGTCTGGACCATTCAGACAACACACTATTAAAGGCAAATCCACAGAGGGTTCACATCTTCTTGTTGTTGTGCTGTTATAGACATTTGAGAATCCAGTGCGAATCATGGATTCTCTTACTGATTAAACTACACATAAACATGCTTATAAAAAGTCTATATATTAATAAAATTCATGGATTTTCCAGACTCCATACATGATCCATAAATAATAATCTTAGAATCTCTGCTGGAGATAATGTGATTTGAATAAACATGTCTTACTTTCTTGGATTACTGCTTATTTCTTCAAAAAAATTGTTCTTCCATCTTTTCTTCACCTTAGTAGCCAGTATCCAACACCATATTCCTATACACGTAGACTCTCTAAAGTACAGATCAAGACAGACCAACACATATTATGAGCAAATTCAGACCCCCTCCCCAATAGTTAATTGTTTCTTCCCTGACCTCCCCATCCACCAATGCCCTGGGTCTACACAGACATCAGAAGAATAGCCATGTTTCTATGTAATACAACAATTATAACACACATACAACAAAAAGAGACAAAGCCATACAATGCTTAGGTGAAGAAGTCCTTCCAGCCTTACTCTTGCTTTTTGTTTCCTCAACCTCTAATGTTTGATGTTGTTTCCTTTTTATTTGCTGAAAGAAAGAATTTAAAGTTCTATATTATTTTGTGTATGAAAGGACTCTGACATGAAAATCTCTTTCTCTCTGTTATCTTAACCAGTTGCTAGGAGACACTAGCTAAACAACCATAAATCAATAAACTTGTGGTCTTATGTTCCCTGGATATGGAGGGATAGTGTGTTCTTGTGCAGCAGAGAATATACTAGAGAGAGCTGGGCAAACTACTCAGAGACAAGATCTCCTAGTCTTAGCAGAGGATGAAAGAGGACAGAATAACAAAGATGACTGTCTGAAGAAGGAACTTCTGAGGTGAGATAGAAAACAGATTTGATGCAGAACTTAAGATGAGAGTTAGTATTAAAGAAATTGCTCTCTATAAAGCCATGTAAAAGTTTCACGAGAAGATGAGTGAGGTTTTCAGTTGAGAGCATCTTAAGAAGATGCTTTTCAGTCCAAATTGTGGTGCCACGAAGGAATGCTTCTGTTTCATTTGGTAATTTAGAGGAGCCACTTCCCTCAATTTCCCTATTGACGTCCAATGAAAATTTGCTCATTTCTACCTCTCAAAAAATAAACAAGTTGTTTGCTGGGGCTTGAAGTGTGGGCTCTCTTTTTAACGCCCTATAGTTCTAGAGCTAAGTTCAAGGAGGTTTTTATCTCCATAGTGGGATTTAGGAGCAATAGAAGGACTATACTGCTTCTCATTCTTTTGTACTCACTCATTGTCTATGCCTGAGTGTCCTCAATCATAGATTTGTTTGCCTATTAAAATACTGTGAAACATGTTAGGTACACACTATTTGGAAGGAGAGGAGGAAGTAAAAGGAAAGGAAAGAAGGGAGGGAGGGAAGGTGGGAGGAAATATGGACCCAGGTAAAAGGTAATGCTCAGTCGTACCAGCAAATACCTTAGAGAAATTAGTTGCTATAGTCTGTGCATGGGCCTCAGCAAGGTGGATGTGCAGATGAGGGTTGAGACTCTGAGAGGGGAAATAGGTTACTTACTTCAGCAATTTTGCCAGAGGTCAATCAGGCCAGACCTCTAAGGATCATATAAAGAAGTCTGAGAAGCCAAAAAATGAATTAAGATGTCCAACTTGGGAGGCCAGTTTGGGCTGGTCACTTATTCTGGTGTAGTACTGTGCCCTGCAGGTCTGGTCTCCACAGGCACATTCCACCCCAGTGATCCCTCAGTTATTAATATTTTTAACTCTATGATTTTTCAGTAGTTCAAGTTCTTGAATAGCATTTTTTTTTCTAAACTACACCATAGAAGACCCCACTGACATACAAATAGTAATGAGCAGAGCATTTTTCACAGTTGTCTTGATGCAAAGGGTGATTGCTTTGTCTTTCTTGCATTTTCAGTGACAGTTTCATAAATGCCTATCTGGGCTTGCTGACTTCCACTGACTTCAGCACCTGGATTTACTTAACTCTCAGCCCCAGGAAATTTCCACGTTGCACTACAGGGTTAGGGAGAAGTATAATTTAAGCACTATAACCTTGAGAGAGGGTTGCATTTTAGCTGTGATGATGCACTAACATTTTAACTTTGGCAGGTTACTTCCCTGATCTGAAACTGAATTTCTCCATCTGTACAAGAAAAAAAAAATTCATTCATTTTTACTAAGCAGTGGCTTGCTAAGGACCTAATTCCACTGGGCACTGGGAGTCTAGAAAATCCTAAATTCCTTTTCTGGTCTATAATTGTAAGGCTTTGCTTTTCAGTCCAGGGCAGGCTTAATCACTGAGTCCAGCTTGCTGCTGCTGATCATGACGTGGTCTCTGTATATAGTACAAGGTTCCTCATTTCACAATGAGGTTCTATAGCCAACCCTCTCAAAGACTGGATTTTCTCTATTTAATTCCTAGCACCACCACCCCACCCCCCACCCCATGATCATTACTACTCTTCCATGACCTCCTAGCCCCTGCTTATTAGCTGCTATTGAAAATTTTTTTCTTGCTCACCCTCCCCCCTACCTTTAAAAAACAAACAACAGTGACAAAAACAAAACACTTTGGCTTATAGCCCAGAGTTCTTGAGAGTTGTATCCTGCATTCTCTGTGGATTGCTTAGTGTCATGATTCCTGAATGGTCATCCTTCCAGTAACCCACTCAACCTGAATTCCATGCCATAGTGAGGCTCCACGAAGCACACGTGGTGGTGGCTTTCTCTCAACAGAATGATGCTACCACATTTGAATCCCAGTTCTAACAGAACTCTGATTAAATACCCCACCCAAAAAGTAGAAAATGCTTATGGCAAATCTTCAGGAACATGCAGCATACCTTGGTGGGTTTGTGTTTGCTGCTTATTTAAATAAAAATTCCAAACCACAAGCACTCCCTATTCTGGCTGGAGACAAACCAAAAGGGGAACAGAGCACCACATTTCTATGGTTGCATCAACTCCTTTTCTCTGTTTTATTTTTGATTCTCTGTCAAATATCTGCCTTCTCTCCTCCTAAGCATTGCTTTTCTTTGGAGCTTTGGTTTTAGAAACATGCACACATATATATGCAATTAAATGCAGGCTTTGACTTTTCGCCTGGGAAACTGGAAGGATAAGGTGAGCTAAGCTTTTAATTACAAGTACCCATTCTGGGAGGCAGGGAGTTTGAGCTTCCAACAGCCACTGCTGCTCAGTCTAATCCCATCTTTCAGGGAAGAAAAAGAAAAAGCCCACATGTATCTATGTACAAAAATGTTGACAATATATTCCATACTTTTTTTATATTTGTTAAAGTAAACTCTGCTTGAAAACCAGAGGAAAAAAAATACTATCATTGTTAAGGTGAAAGCTTAATGTACCTATGATTTCTTGATTCTTCTTAGATTATGGCATTGTCCTGTTTCTTCTTGGTTTAAGGTTATCTCATGCTATATACAGAAATGCTAGTATTTTGTACTTTTATAGCTGCTTTCATCCAAAATCCCGTAACTCTTTACACATACTAATTACTATCATCTAATGTCATTGGAAATTGTTAAATATGCTCCAAAGAGGTTAAACACTTTAAATCCCAATTTACAAATTAAAAACTAGGATGTGGAAAAGCTGAGCTGCATTTGGGGATTTAAATAGGGTTTTGGTTGAAACAACTAGAAATGACAGCTGTCAACCCAGTCCCCTAGTCCTTAAACTCATTTGATATCCTGCACTTCTTGAATTATTATACGTGTAGGAAGACAGGTTGCCATTGTGAATTCAAACACCGAAGATCTCTTTTCCACCAAATAATGTATAGTACCTAAAAATATCATCGTAGAGTAGTAGCACATTTCCAGGTCAAACTTTAAAATATTTCTTTCTTATTGAGGTCATTTTTTCAAACCAGGGGTTGTAAATAGTGTAGTTATTCCTTCTTTAGCAATTTCTAGGTATCTATCAATTGGATTCAGTTTTGTAATTTAAAAAAGAGATTCACATTAAGTATAGGCATGTATATATGTATAGGTATGTATATACATGTTTACATATCATAAGTATATCATATAAATATATACATGCACACATAAGTAAAAAAAAAATTATTCCCACTTAAAATCTTGCTATGAGGAACAAAGGGTGAGAGTGTGTTATATAACGATGTGTTGATATACTTCTAGTATTGCCTTCTTATTTCTAAAGAACCGTCTGTATTTAGAGTTTTGGTGAAGGAGAGGATGTAGCATCTCTTCCTATGAGCTAATAGTCTAACTTCATCTCTGTATTTACCTTATTATGTTTTCCTCTCAAAAACTATTAAGCAAGAGGTGCTTCAAAGACCATATTGCAAGCAGGTATACATAGACCAGAAAGTACATCTAAAGAATGATGCTGATCTTAAATATATAGTAGGTGGCAAGAAATTTATTTGGGCTTTCATAGGCAAGATGTAAGTAGATGTGACATTAAGAGATATCAGAGTAGATGTTTAGAAAGTGAGAGTAAGACTATAAAATATGTTCTATTGATAGAGAAATTAGAAGACTGCCATTGGCATGATTTAATTTTGACTGGGATTGCAAAGAAACCTTGCCAATGCAACAGGGAAGCACTGTCTCCTTTTCTCCTGAGCTGTGTCCTAGAACATTAGAGCCTTGATGTCTGAATCCAAGGGCCATGTTTCCTACCTGGATATGAATCAAACAGTATTTTTAGATGACTCCTTTGGAAGTGGGTGACATGAAGTACAAGAAGAAATACTAGTTGTTGAGTAGGTGAGAGGCCAATAAAACATTTCATTTAGCTGCCAGTACTCTTCATGCTTGTCAGATAATTGGAGCAATTTATTTCCTTTTCACAAACATCCATTTATTAGAACTGATTTTCTTAATTTTTGAATCCTCCTAAGTATCCTTCCAGCGTGAATTGATGATGCGACTTTTTAACCAACAATTTTCCCTCAAAATTTACTTTGGGTTAAAAGATGATCTTGGGTTTTAAGTTCTCTAATTCTAAACATGGAATTCCTTCTCTAAATTGAACTGATTCCTGCCCAGTCCAATGTTAGAAAATTCTAAAAGTTTTGTTACAATTCTATACTATGTTTTGTCACATGTTTACAGGCACAGATTTCCTACAACCTGGAACCTGAGAATGCCAGTGTTCAGGTTTCTGGGATCCTGTATGATAACTGGATTATTTGGACATAGGCTATATGTGAAGATTAATGTGAATTTGATAAGCTGATGTCTATGCTTATATATTCTCTATACATCTCTATATATGTATCTTTATGATACGAGTTAAGAGATGTAAAGCACTTAAAAAGAGTTCCTTGCCCATCATAACTGTTTAATAACAGTTAGCTGTTGCTGCTTTTGTTGTTATTGTTGTTACATTTGTCCTTTTATTGTAGTTGCTACATACCATAACCTTCCCAAGGAAGCATGAACCATGGTTTGAAGGGAATCCGCATTATTAGCAACTCTTAGATTGGTGCATCACACACTGACAGACATCCTAACTACCACTCCCCCAGGCAGGTCTCACTTCACAGGCTGGTATCTTCTACTCTAGAAGGTTCCTCCATGATTGACAGCTCCATTTCTGATGCTGTCTCCAAAGGAGCAGCTATAGGCCATTCAGAATGTGAGCCAATATGTATAATCCTCTACTGATCTTTGAACAAGCACTGTCTGTGGAGGATACGTTTTTAGTCTGGCCAGGTATTAGCCAGATTCAGAATAGGCAGCCAGGAGACATTCTGGTGATGCACACCTGGGACCTTTGGCTTGATGAGGCCCAAAGCTAGACCCGGAGCATCTGATACTGTCTCAGAGCTGCAGGTCCACATGAGAGCAGGCCTGTATCTCAAGTTAATCACCGTTCTGATTTGTGTTTGGAGAAAAGCGAAATTACATCTGGTTTGGAACTTTGTACCAGAATGAGCTGTGAGTCATATTCCACAAGCCCAGGGTTATTATCTATTATCACACATAGCAAGCAGTAACCTCTCCATCTTGTCAGTGCCTATGCAGCATCTTCCCTAATTTTTTCTCATCATTACAGTTCATCTCTCCAGTCTCCAGCCTAGGCAGTTTATCCTACCTGTTACCATCATCATCTATCCTAAGAGTATGCATTGTTAACAATTGAATTCTAACTGCCAGATTCCTTAAATTTCCACAAATTAACAGCATTGCATGGATGTTTGGATCATAGACTTTGGAATCATTTGACATGGCTTTATGTCCCTTCTCTACCTTGCTGGTTAGTTGATCCTGGGCAGATTTTTTCACCTCTCTGAGCCTTCCTTTCGTTGACCATAAAATGATGATATTAATTACTACTTTATCGGATTTCTGTGAGGATGAAAAACAGTGGTATATGTAAAGAGTATGGCACATAGTTTTATTAAATGAGTAAATGAGATGAATATACAAACTATGTATCTAATATGTTGGTATAGATGAGTGCTCAAAATATCTTAGCTATTAGTCATATTTTCTTTCCTTCTTTTTTTTTTTTTTGGTCTTTTTGTCTTTTTAGGACCATACCTGCAGCATATGGGGGTTGCCAGGCTAGGGGTCTAATAGGAGCTGTTGCTGCCGGCCTACGCCAGAGCCACAGCAACTCCAGATCTGAGCTGTGTCTGTGAATACACCACAGCTCACAGCAACGCTGGATCCTTAACCCACTGAGCAAGGCCAGGGATCAAACATGCAACCTCATGGTTCCTAGTCCAGTTCATTTCCACTGCGCCACGATGGGAACTCCCATATTTTCTTCTTAGCCTTTTCATCTTCTTATTGGTTCTTCAGCTTCTCCTTTCCTTTTCTAGGCTCTTTGGGATAGAATAATTAAGGATCATCTGTGTCCTCTGGCCATGGGATGTGGTAAGGCATTGGGGTAGGAAGAGAAGTATAATAATTCCCAAATTATTATGGGAATTCTGAGTAGGGAGAAACTGATTCTGCCTTGGGAGGGAGTGTCAAAGAGAAGTTCACACAGCAGGTAACATCTGAGCTAACATGTGAATGACTGAAACTGATTGCTTAATGATAAAGAATAAAGGAAAGAGAGAAAGACGGGAAATGTGATCACAGCCAAATATATTTGACCTGCCATCACCTGTCAAGAAGTAAGAGTGAGGTCAGCAAAACAGTAACTATGTGCTGAGACTTGATATAAGAGAAGCATTTGTTGGGAATAATTGGGTTACATATTCACTCACTCTTTCTTGATTCTGAAAGAGACCTCTAAGTGAGCAAGCAGAAGGCTGGCAGTTAAATTCTTACTTTTGTTGTTGTTGTAAGATATTTATAAAATCTGTAACAAAATAGATTTTTCTCTCAAGAAGCACATTCTTCTGAGTCAGAGATAAGGTAGTTTGCCGTCTTACTTTGGAGGCCCTGCCCCCAGTCTCCCAGCATACCAACAAATCTCTCCACATCTGATACATTGGTTGAATCATAAATAAAAATAGCAGTGAAAGGATAAACATTTCTCTTTCTGAATATTAATCATGACTAACCAGAAGTCATTTCACTTTTTAAAAAATCATAGGAAAAAATTCTTTCTTGACAATTCAGTTGCTCATGCTCACATGCATATCATTTCCAAGAGCATTACAAGAGCCAGAGCAGTTCGTATAAGACTCAGAGGAGAGATTAGCAGCACTCCATTCTGGGAAAATCGCTATGGCGATCACTTGTCACTCCATATAAATCCTATTGGTCCACTTGTCCCCATTTCAGCTCAGACTTAACTTACACTTGAGAAATCACTCTTTATCCTTTCCTCTTCTAGAATTCACTTTTTTCATCTGACTGGCTGCCAGTTTACCCTGACTATCCTATTACCCTCCTTCAGGCTCTCCTTCATTCTCTTCCCTAAAGGCAAAATAATTTTTTTTTAGTATTTGTATATAAAACTAAAATATCCAGAGCACCTATACTGTTGTATTGAACAGAATGCTTCATATGAGGCAAAGCCTAAGCAAGGTACTCAAGACAGACCAGAATGAGTAAAACATCACTGGACCGCTCCTAAAAAGGTTCTTATCTATAGAATATTTAGAAATGTTATAATTAAACATGGCAAGAGTCATCCTGCCCAAAGTTTGTATTTGGATTTTGAAATAAAATTCTAACCACAGTTCGCATTATGACTCAGCAGTTACAAACCCAACAAGTACCATGAGGTGAGGGTTCAATCCCTGGCCTCACTCAGTGGGTTAAAGATCTGGCATTGCCATGAGCTGTGGTGTAGATAGCAGATGCAGCTTGGATCTGGTATTGCAGTGGCTGTGGTGTAGGCCAGCGGTTGCAGCTCCAATTCAGGCCCTAGCCTGGGAACCACCATATGCTCCAAATGTGGCTCTAAAACAAAACAAAACAAAACAAAACAAAGAAACCAAACCTCTAACCTAGATATTATCTTAGGAAACAGATGTTGTCTTTTTCATTTTCAATATTTTTGGCTCCACCATTTTCTGTCTTTTTGTATCTTTTTGAAAATATTTATCTTGCTATACAGTTACCCATATCCACAGGTTCTACATTCATGATTCAATCAATTAGGAGCCGCAAATATTTGGCAAAAGAATCCAGGTAGTTCAAAAGGCAAAGCTATTTTCACAGCATTTACATTGTATTTATAACTATTTACATAGCAATTACATTGTATTAGGTATTATAAGTACTCTAGAGATTATTTAAAATATATGAGAGGATTAAGTTCCCATTGTGGCTCAGCCATAACAAACCCAACTAGTATCCATGAGGACCAGGGTTTGATCCCTGGCCCCATCAGTGCATTAAGGATCCAGCATTGCCCTGAGTTGTGGTGTAGGTTGCAAACTCAACTCAGATCTGGCTTTGCTGTGACTGTGGTGTAGGCTGGCAGCTGCAGCTCCAATTCAATCTGGTAACTTCCACAGCTGTGGGTGTGGTCCTAAAAAAAATTAAATAGGAGTTCCGGTCGTGGTGCAGTGGTTAACGAATCCAACTAGGAACCATGAGGTTGCGGGTTCGGTCCCTGCCCTTGCTCAGTGGGTTAATGATCCGGCGTTGCCGTGAGCTGTGGTGTAGGTTGCAGACACGGCTCGGATCCCGCGTTGCTGTGGCTCTGGCGTAGGCTGGTGGCTACAGCTCCGATTCAACCCCTAGCCTGGGAACCTCCATATGCCACGGGAGTGGCCCAAGAAATAGCAACAACAACAACAACAATAACAACAACAAAAGACAAAAAAAAATTAAATAAAGACAAAAATAAATAAATAAATAAATTTTATGAGAGGATGTGCATAGGTTGTATGCAAATACTCTGCCATGTTATGTAAGGGACTTAATCATCAATGGATTTTCGTATCCCCAAGGGTCCTGGAATTGATCCCCTGTGGATACCAAAGGAGAATTATACTTTAAAAACGATTCATTTTTTGGCTGTCATTTGCCAGCTCCTCTCTCATGTGACTGTATGACTACCCTATATATCTATACGTTAATTCTTCATGAAATTTTGACCTTTAAAATAATTCTGTGATTTAAAAAAACCCTCCATATTCAGCACCAAGATGAATATTGGATGTATACTGAGATCTCAGTGTCAGTTGGATGAATGGATGAATGAATAAATGAATGAAAATTAACAGCCAGGAATGCTAAGACCTATGACAAAGTGAAATTATAGTAGATCCTCTTTTTATGTCCTTTATGTATTTCTACATATATGTTTTTTGGGGTGGGGAGCGGATTGTTTGTCTGTGAAGAAACTACAAAGTGTTTTGACTATGGAGTTCCCATCGTGGCTCAGGGGTTAACGAATCTGACTAGGAACCATGAGGTTGCAGGTTCGATCCCTGGCCTTGCAGGGTTCAGTGGGTTAAGGATTCAGCATTGCTGTGAGCTGTGGCGTAGGTTGCAGACGCGGCTCGAATCCCGAGTTGCTGTGGCTGTGGTGTAAGCCAGCAGCTACAGCTCCGATTAGACCCCTAGCCTGGGAACCTCCATATGCCATGGGTATGCCCTAGGGGGGAAAAAAGACAGAAGTATTTTGACTAATACCTTAGTAAGTTTGCTGGTACAAGAAACTTACCAGGAAGTAACTCACAATTTCAAGCCCCAAATGGTTAAACTACTAATGACCCCTGAGTTTATTTTCAGATGGTTATAGAATACAACTTTACATTTGAAATACAATTGCCACTGCCTTCTTTACTCTTTTTAAAAATGAATCCCTTTGAAATAGATGAGCAGCATTCTGCGCAGCCTCCTTGTGAAAGATGGTCTTTTCCTAAATTTCTGCAACAAAAAGTTTCCTGCAAACTACAGGAAAGCTCTAATTCCACCTTGCAGTCAAGAATAATCCCCTGATCAAAATATTAAGAGGAGTGGCACTAGCTTCCATTATCAGGTCTTAACAGCTTAGCCTGGATCTATTCATCATAACCTGGGATTTCCTTCCAACCAAGGACACAGGAGACATAAACTTTAGTGGGTTGACATGTGAAAAGATAGATTGAGTTTTATGTATTTAGGTACAAACAAGCCAGTGTATTAGACTTGAAGTGAGGACTGGGTGTGGAAATGCAAACTCAAATTTATTTAGAACAGAGGATGTATGGGTTGGGTGACCTGAAGAGTGAAAAAGTCTTAAAAGTGGTTGTTCAAACAGAAAGAGGGAACTATGAAGATACCCATTTTGTCTAGGGCTGAACATAAACACTTTGGTAAGGTGAATTACACTTGTACTGTACATATTAATAAGATAAATATGTTCTCACCTACAAATGATAGCTTGTTGAAAATGAATAATATCTTCTTCTAGGCAATAATTTCTACTGATTTACTATTAAGACAGCATTCCTGAGTAGGCATGATTTGTATCCTACATGACAGATAATCTTTCCTTTCTGTCTCTGAGAATATACAGAGCACTCTTTACAAAGATAGAGTCAAATAGAGCAGGACTGACTTCTGAAATCTTTGAGTTCTCGGCTAATATTTAGTTCTTCCTTAACTGGAAAAACTGTCCCCTTTTTTTCAATTCAGGGTTTTTTTCTTAATATTTTCTACCCTCTTGAAATAAAGAAGCCTTTTAAACTATGTTAGAAAGGAAATTTTAATTCTATTATGAAACTTTTGCCGTAACCCTCATGTCAAATGGCAGGTATTTATTGATCATCTAAGTGTATCCCTGGGCATTGGCCACAAGATTTTGTAATCTACTAGTGTGAAGTAAACCAAAAATGAAGACCAGAGGAAGTCTATTTACCTTAGACTCTTTAATTGTAGAATAACTATGGAAGGGAAGAGCTCTCAAAAGAAATTCCTCTTTAAAGTACACATGATAGATCTTTTTAATGATGTTATGATTCTTACCTGTGAGTCCCTTATGCTGTTTGGTTCTATAGTTCTGTTCCACTTTGGCCCTAAAGGTTTCCTTATCTTTTTCAGTGTCCTGATGTACACACCACTTTAAACATAATCAGACTATTACTGCCCTGACTTTTTATGACTTGTCCTCTCTCCTTAGCTACCCTCCACTTGCTATCACCTTATTTTCTCCATGCCCCAACACATGTTTTCTCCTTGAGCTCATTTATGTGTTTCCTGGTTAATGTCCCCAGGGCTCTGTCTTTTGACTAATGACATTTAAACTCAAAGCCAAGAAGTCAATAAGGTTAGAAGTTCCTCTTTCAAATCTTCCTCCATCCTTTTTTCTTCAGATTGGGCTGTACTTTTTCCACAATTTATTCTAAATTAAACTTCTTTTCAAGCATGGATTTTATAAGAATTTCTCATTTCCTAAATCTACCATTTCCCAAATCCTTAAGCCAAGTGTTCCTTGTCAGTTCATTGATTCTGGCTTAAGAGTAGAGAAAAAGAAGAGTAGTACTTGTTCTACTCTCTCCCTTTGTGAAAAAAGACATATCCTGTGCCAGATTTTTTTTTTAAACTGTTTCTACAGATAAAAGCTTATAAGGATTCTGAAGTTAGAATTATGCCACATCAGAAGGTGCCATCAGTGCATTTTTGAGATACTTATATATGCTAGAGATTTCCCTCATCACCATTCACAATGAAAATAATTTGTTGTTAAAGACCAAATCTGGAGTTCCCATTGTGGCTCAGAGGAAACAAATCCAACTAATATCCATGAGGAGTCGGGTTCTATCCTTCGCCATGCTCCAGTGGATTAAGGATCTGTCATTGCAATGAGCTGAGGTGTAGGTCACAGATGCAGCTCTTATCATGAGTTGATGTGGCTGTGGTGTAGGCCGGCAGATGTAGTTCCAATTAAATCCCTAGCCTGGGAACCTCCCTATGCCCCAGGTGGGGCCCTAAAAAGAAAAGAAAAAAAATTTAAAAAAAAAAGACCAAATCTATGATTCTAGCTAAAGTAGATTAGTTATTAAATAAATATCAAAACCACTGAAGGAAATAGTATTAGCTGGTATTACCTTCAAGGGATTATCATGGCCAGAATCCCAGGGATAGCCTTAGGTTTCTCATTGTATTTCTCAAATGAGGTAATGGAAGTATGGTTTAGAGTACAGAAAGTACTCAGTAAACCTTGGTTTCCCTTCTCGTTTGTTTGGTTTTGTTTTGTCTTTTTAGGGCAGCACTCCTGGCATATGGAGGTTCCCAGGCTAGGGGTCTAACTGGAGCTGTAGCCGCTGGCCTACGCCACAGCCACAGAAATATGGGATCCAAGCCGCATCTGCAACCTAAACTTCAGCTCACAGCAATGCCAGATCCTTCCCCGCTGAGCCAGGCCAGGAATTGAACCTGCATCCTCATGGATGCTAGTCAGATTCGTTTCTGCTCAGCCATGATGGGAACTTCCTTTTTTTTTTTTTTTTTGGCTGAGCCCGTGGCATGCAGAAGTTCCTGGGCCTGGGATAGAACCCATGCCACAGCAGTGACAACACCAAATCTTTAACTGCTAGGTCACCAGGGAACTCCTCATTTTTTTAAAAAAAAATATAGCTTCTTTATATCCTTGGTTACTTCCCCCCTAACCCTCTTGCTCTCTCTCTCTGTATGTGTATACATATACATACAGAAAGAGAGAGATAATAATAAAATTTTTAATGCTTAAAATTTACTTAAGTATTTGTATTTAAGGTATCATAATTTTGCTTTGAAATCTGAGGATATTTAATGATGTACATATGGCATATGATATGGCTTTATGAATTTCAAACTTGAAGGTGAGTATGATCTAGATTGCATGATGAAATAGGTAACAGGGGGCACTAAATCTCAAGCATTAAGGTCCCACAATGCACAATAATTTCCAGTAACAATTCTGACTTAGATGCTAGTAGACCTAGGCCTTTTCCCTACATGCCTTTGACTTTAGAATCAAGGACAGCCTCAGCTAGAATGTATGTTGTGTATAACTTGGCAGGTCACCCAGCCTGTCTTCATTTTGGTAAAAGCTTCCTTCTAACTTTAAACTGTTCAAAACTGTGTGTGTCAGTGACTACTTTTTGCCTCCTACTATATTTACAGTGTTTCTAATTCAATCCTTACAACTTCTGGACTGGCTTTTATTTTTGGTTGTTGAATAAACTAGAAGCATGTGAAAGAATTACTTTTGTCTCAATGTTTTCACAGCATTTCTATAAACTGTTTTCATAATATCCTTTACCTACTTTCTCAAGTTCCAGTTTCATGTCTTTATCTTCAATATCTATCATCTTCCTAAGAGGCTTTCTTTTATTTTAATCACTGTCTTTGTTTTGGTCAATTATTTTGTACATTGTAACACAGAGCTGAAGTGAAAGGGACATATTTCTTGCTAAACTCTTAAAGAAAAAAGATGGATTAGCTATACTCTAATGGTCATAATGTAATTTAGAGACTTAAAATAATACATAATTATTTTTAAAATAAAGCTTCAAATAGGCCTAAATGTACTTTCCATTGAGATCCAGAATGTTTTATTTCACTAAAATTAGCATTATTATATTGCTATTTTATGAACACGAATAAAGCTTAGATTAATTAAAAAATAAGACACCTTTTCTCAATAGCCCCACATGTTTTACAACTTCTTAATTCATTAGGACACAATTAACAGGTCTTTTAATAACACTGAATACAATCATTTGCAAGACTATGATGAAGTAATGTATTTCTCTAACTGGAACAGTTGTAAATGTGCATGAATTTAGCTTATATAAACTTTTATCCTCACTACTACCTGATACACCATCTTTGGCAAAACTTTAGCTGCCCTATTATTAACTCCACATTTATGGAGTGACATTTTTTCATTTACTCTTTTTGTCCCTTGGCCTTGAGGTCTTTTTTTTTTTTTTTTTTCAGATTTCATGGCCTATTTAAGGTCTTAAGAAAAGTATTTATATTGAAGGAATATTTACTCAGTAAATATTTTTTCAAGGCCTTATGGTATAAAGCACTGTTTTAGATGCTGGGAATGAAGAAGTATAAATACAAAGTTCCTATCCTAATAAGCACTCATTCTACTTAGGAGAGATATTCGATTTTAAAAAAAGGTAGAAGTTCCTTGGTGGCCTAGCAGATAAGGACTCAGTGTTGTCACTGAAAACAAGTAAATTTTATAGTAAGTAGAATGGTGTAAAGTGCTGCAGAGTAAAGAAAGCAGTTAAAAGGATTGGGGATTCCGATGGTGGTAGTAATTTTGCAGGTGTGTGTATGTACATGATTATGTGTGTGTGTGATGTTATTTTTAATACAGTTGGCAGAAAAGTTTTCATGATAAGATGACATTTAGGTAGAACTTAAGGAAGCAGTGGAACAAATTATGAGGGTCTGCAGAAAGGCTTTCTAGAAGAAACCAGTGAGTAGAAGGGCCCAGAGCAGTGACTTTGCTTGATATGTTCAAGGAGCAGCAAGGAGGCCAGAGTGGTTAGAACAGAATGAAGGAACAGGGTAGGGCTGAAGGCAGGAAGATCATGTTCAGACCTCTAGGACCTTTGCAGAATGGTGAACTTTCTTACAGAGCTTCATGATCTGTCGTGTGTGTGTGTGTGTGTGTGTGTTTTCCTTCTTTCTTTTAATACTAAAGTATAATTTACAATAAATAAAATGCACTGCTTTTAAATTTTCAACTCTGAGTCTTGACAATTATGTATTTGTATATATACAAATAACTACTACCCAGAATAAGATACATCAAACCAAAATAATCACTCATGCATTTTTCCAGTCAGGTTTCCCTTTTTTGTGTTCTTGAACTTTATATAAATGTACCCATATAGTATGTACTCTTTTGTGTCTGGTATCTCTTGCTCAATATAATGTCTATGCAGTTCATTCTTATTGTTACATAAATTGACAGTTCATTTCTTTTTACTGCCATGTATTCTAATGTTTTTATATATTGTTTATAGATCCATTTTCTACCCCTTTGTTTGTACTCACTAAGAAAATCTGGCTCCACTGAAGAGTAATAAATGCAGCATGCATTTGGTGGTCGGAGTGAGAATCAGGCCTTAGTTGGAGTCATTGTTCTACTTCTTTCTGGCTGTGTGCCCAGGCAAATTAGAAACCATCTCTGTAAAATAGGACAACATTGGTAATGACCTCAGCAGATCATTGGGTTAATTAATTAATAAGTGTAAAGAGCTTAGCTCTTGGTACAGGACACTCAATATACATGTTAGCTCTTGAGCTCTTCTTATTTTTATTATTTCTAACCAAGAAACACCACCATCTCTCCTTAGATTCAGCTTCATCTTCTCCCATTGGAATACTCACTGCGCTATCCTCCTAACTGGCCTCGCTGACACCTGGTGGCAAACTGTCAGTGATTCTTTCCTCTAAAATGAGAACCTGTTTTTATTCTAAGATAAAAATCCTGCAATGACTCCAATGTTACCTATACGATAAATTCCAATACACAGTGTCTGGCATTTGCAACATTATCTCACTATCCTTCTCGCTCCCCATTCCTCACGTCATGCTTGTCCACTTTCATTTCCTATTGCTTCCTCCCGTGGTATGCTCAAGTCACACTGCAGGTTAGGCTCCATTCAGGTACTTACAAAGCCTATTTGCTTCTCCATCTTCGTAGTCCTAACAAATTATTGCTTCTTCGGCAAGATCCTGTGAAGCCTTTCACTTTGTATTACAAACTGTGGGCACAGTTTCCTTCATGTGACCTTTCTTTGTAGTTTTCAAATGACCCAACCACAACATAAGATGAAGTCTTTATCTTAAAAGTTGGCGTGATTGTTTGTTTTTGCACATGATCCTTACTTTGGAAAAAAAAAAATTAGGAAGCTGCCCTCAGTAGAAGGAGCAACATTGAGTGTCTAGATGTCAATAGGAACCCAAGCAACAAAGAGCACATAAAGCATCTCTGCTGAGAGATTGATTTTTTTTTTTTTTTTTTGTGAAATTGCATCCTGCAGCAAAAGGAGCCAACATGGCATTATGGACTTTATGGGTGATGAACCAGTAGACTTGCACTTTTGTGGGGGAGGCTGAAAGACATTGAAGAATAGATCCACTAAATGTTCAATTTGAAGTTAGCATTTCTTGAACCTCTCCTTTGCCGCCTCCTTACATCTTCAAGAAGTTTGCTACACGCTATCCTGTGTGTGTGTGGGGGGGGGTGGGTGGTAAGAAGTTCAGGAACAATCAAGAAAGGATTGATTTTCACAACAGAGACAATTCAGTATAAACTAGAGACAATGTATGTAGAAAGAGAAGCTCAGATGCAGAGGAAGGAGATACTGGGGGGAGGTTTCAGGCTCACTTTATTTAGAGTGCAGAGGTTATAGAAGGTCTTGCTGATAGCCAAGTTACAATGCTATCTATCACTATCAGGCCCTCTCACTCCTCCCTTTCTTAATGAGATCTCTCACATTCCGCTTTCAGACCAAATTTCCCTTCCTCAGGAAACCTGGCCCTGGGGCTAGGTTAAATCTCTTGGTTATATGATATCTCAGCATTTTATACTATAGCACGATGGTCCTCAAGCTAGGACAATATTCCTCCCAGGGCCATTTGGCAATTTTGGAACCATATTTGATTGCACAGCTGCAGGAGATTGGGAGAGAGGAGTACAACTGGCATCTAGTGGGAGTAGAGACCTCCTGTAATATACAAAGAATTATTCATTTGAGACTGTCAATAGTGGTGAAGCTGTGAAACTGATGTACAGTCTATCATTATGTTTAGTAGGACCTAATTAACTTGTTTTGTAGCTACCTTCCCATCTAGACTATGCCCTCCATAAGGAAATATCGAGTCAGTTTTGTTCAGCAACATATTTCCACTGCCTAGGCTAGATCTTGGCACCTAGTAGATGTTCAATCGAAAGTTAATGACATTCACATATTTATTGTGTCTGTTGTATGCGTCTGTTTCTCCACTGGATTACATGCTTACTGAGGGCAGATCAAGTACCTTTCTATTAATGAGGCAACAGCATGGGGCATAGTGCCTGACATATGGTTGGTGGGTCATAGGTTTTGGTCAGAAAATGAAAAATTATACAGATTGTCTATAGTTTTCAAGAGAATGAAATTCAAAGCTAATACATACTCTCTTTTACTCTTCCCAGATCATCTTTAAACCCAACTTTTTCTACATTCTTAGGCCAAGGAAACTTAACCCTCAGGAATAATATGTCTGTAATAATAATTAGTCCAAGACTAAAAGATTTTATTTTAAGGCAGATAGAAAATCGTTTTACTTCTCTATGAAATAATGACATTCAGCCTGATTATTTCAGTAAATGAGAGAAGGAGGTAGTATTTTAAAGTCAGAGAAGGAAGCAGTCTTCCTCAGTGATCTTTTGCATGCTGGGAATTCATAATCCAGCAGGAAAGGTAGACATATAAATGCATAATCATGTTACCATGAGAAAGAGAAGAGCCTATGTGGTTGATTCTCATTGCCTAGAATAGTGTCTAGTTAAGAGCAGGTACCTTCCAGATGAATTTAAAAGGACTTGGTATAAGCCTGACAATAATGAGGTTTAATCAGCAGCCACTTTCACTTTTCTCCTAATGGGTAGAAACTCAGTGTGTATAAGCTTTTGTGTGTGTATACCTAACACTTCTAATAGGTCTTTCATAAAGGACGTGGCTATGTTCATGGAGGGATTAGGGATCTCCATGTTACAGTGTTTTGCTGAGGCTCCATCTGGATTTGGGGAAATAAAGACAATGAAGGGAAAGAAATTTTCTTTCATTGATTTTGTCCTAGTACTCACATAGACAAACACTGCTTTCTGTGCAAACTAGACCAGCTCTCATTCCCAGACCCCATCTCATGGGGCTTCTGTTCCATCTGTTTCTGCCTCATTAAATTATTTTCCCTTCAAAATCTTACTTGCTTCTTAATATGCAACTCAAAAACTCCTTCTACCGTTAAGTCCAGTATGTCTTGCCCTCCTTGAACCAGCACTGTGTTTTGGGTACACTCGTGGCTCTTGATAACAGCTGTTTTGAATTCCATAATCTGAACACATATCCTATTTATTCAGATGAAAGGAATGCTTCATAATGTAAGAGGTATGAGCTTTGGGTCATGTAGATTTTCAGTCTCAGTCCTGGCAATTTGGCCTTTGGAAAATTATATAATTTACTTAAGACACATTTTAATCATCTGTGAAATGGAGAAAATAACATAGTGGATTAAATAATATAGCATCTATAAGAAATAAAGTTAGGTGTTAAGTAAACCTCACTGCTCTACCCTATCTTTTTCATTAGATTATAAACACCTAGTTTCTTCTTTGTAGTCTAGAATAGCACATAAAGTATATGCATGATGTTGTTAATTAACTTATTTTTATAACAGCTGTAGATTTATAAAAAAATTGTGAAGATCATATAGAAAGTTCCCATTTACCTTAAACTAAATTTCCCATTTCATTTCCACTATACATACACCATAATTTGAGAATTATTAAACTGTACTGTCATGAAGCACCTTTATTAACTTCCAAATTTCCTTAGGTCATCATCTTTCCCCCACCTTCCTCCGTGAGGTGGTTTTATACATTCATGATACAGTTAATTTGTTTTCTTTTCACATTCTTTTTCTATATGGGGTCCTCAACCTCATATATATATATATTTTTAATTTTTATGTATTAAGTTTCACCTTTTGTGCTCTAAAGTTCTATGAGTTTTAACAAATCCATGGTGTCAGATGTCCACTATTACCATATCATACAGAATAGTTTCACCACCATAAAAAAAAAAAAACATGCTTCACATAAACACCTTCCCCAGCCCAGACTTGGAATCCCTAGAAATCATTGATCTTTTTAGTGTCATTATAATTTTGCATTTTCCAGAATGTCTATAATTAGAATCACTCAATATGTAGCCTTTCAGACAAGCTTCTTTCACTTGGCAATATGCATTTAAGATTTACCTGTATTGGGATTTCCCGTCATGGTTCAGTGGTAACGAACCCAACTAGGATCTGTGAGGACCCAGGTTTGATCCCTGGCCTTGGTCAGTGGGTTAAGGATCTGGTGTTGCCATAAGCTGTGATCTAGGACACAGACACAGCTCGGATCCCACGTTGCTGTGGCTGTGGTATAGCCCGGTAGCTACCGCTCTGATTCATCCCCTAGCCTGGGAACTTCCATATGCCATGGGTAAGGCCCTAAAAAGAAAACAAGCAAACAAAAAGATTTATCCATATCTTTTTGTTGCTTAATCACTCATTTCTTCTTATTGCTGAATAAAATCCACTCTTGTGTCTATACCACAGTTTCTTTATTCACTTATGAAGAAACATCTTGTTGCTTCTAGTTTTGGCAGAGTAATTTTTTTAATCAATGAAAGAATATAATATGAGATTGAGTGAGCAAACAATGTCCTTAGCCTTAAAGATTTAGAAAAAGGAAAGAATCTAAGTCCTATCATTTGTTTCCACCTCAGCTTCTCTGCTGCCTCTTCCTTCCTTGCCAATCTGATGCCTACTTAACTGGGGATTTATTTCCATCTGTTTATCATGGAGGAGTGTAGCTTTTGAAGCAAAAAGAAAATGTTGTGGAATTATTATATCTAGCATAGAATTAATCTGAAATACAAGAAAAAGACTGTATTATCATACTCTTTGCCTTGAAGAATGTTATGGATAAAGCCCATTAGACATAAAAGAGAAAAACAAACCAAACATACATCCATCATAAATAATTGTAAAAAGATGATAACTATCATCTTTTTACTCAGATGCTATAAAGTTTCTCATCTTGGAAAAGAATCTGAAAAGGAATAGATATATGTATATATGTAACAGATTCACTCCGCTGTAAACTTGAAGCTAACACAATATTGCAAGTTACCTATACTCTAATAAAATTTTTTTTAAAAGTTCCCCATCTTGGATTTTCCTGGACTAGGACTTCAAGATTTGGAAGTTGGTAGGTGCACAGGAGATAAAATACCTGGAGATGATAAGTATATGTAAGCATTTGTTTTTAATAGCGGGTTTATGGAAAATGTATATGCTGTGCTTTTTTTAAAAAAATTCTGTGCTCAAGGAGCCTCCAAATCTCTCCAGATTGGAATGCTATACCCTATATATCTTGGAAGCAGAATTTGTATTGGGGAGCCATCTCTGAAGCAGGAAAGAAAACACCATTCTCACTGAAGCATGCCAATTCCAAGGCTGATTCACATTCCAAATTGAGTTGTTTTGCCTTTCTTAGCTTTCCTTTGAATCCGTTTCCAAGCTATAATCTGTAGACAACTGTTCGCCCACGTACCTGTGGTTAGGGCATTGTGAGACAGCTTTGCCTTTATTCCATATTAAATGTAAAAATTACTTTAATGCAGCACTGAAGTAAAAATGCTGTAGGCACTCCAGAAAATAAAAGCCAGACATTTCCAACTTAATGGTCCTGCAAAAGAAAAATCTCAGCTTCATTGTGTATCCTGTGCATATCACAATGTACATTTGACATAAAGCTGAAAGATAAATGAGATAAATCATTTTGAAAAATATATGAAGGGCAAGCCAGGGTCTTACCCTTTCCCATGTTTTGCTTTTGTTCCCGTTTATCTCTCTGGGCAGGGGGTTCTTAAGTTGGATTTCGGAGATGAGCCTGGGAGGAGGGCAGAGAAGAGAATGTGCTCAGCCTCATTGAATACGGTCTTTCCAGTCATGTGAATTACTACCCACTTTTGCACTAAAATGGTTGAATATGTTTTTACGTTTTAATTGTGAGGGGGTCTTTCATTTAATCAATACTTACTTATTGAATACATGTTTTGGCCATGGAATGCTGATTTATTCTAAACTAATAGTAAAATTCGAAGGAGATAGGTTAGATTTGTTACCTATTTGGAGAAAATAGACTTAGGCTCATGCAATGTTAACAATAAGACAGGATATAGGAGTTCCCGTCCGACTAGGAACCATGAGGTTGCGGGTTCGGTCCCTGCCCTTGCTCAGTGGGTTAACGATCCGGCGTTGCCGTGAGCTGTGGTGTAGGTTGCAGACGCGGCTCGGATCCCGAGTTGCTGTGGCTCTGGCATAGGCCGGTGGCTACAGCTCCTATTCGACCCCTAGCCTGGGAACTGCCATATGCCGCGGGAGCGGCCCAAGAAATAGCAACAACAACAACAACAATAACAACAACAAAAGACAAAAAAAAGAAAAAGAAAAACAATAATAGTTAAGTGCCTGATAAGTGGTATAGACAAGTTGTTCCCATGAAATAGACACTGGAGGCATTGTGTGGGAAGATAACAAGATCTCCTGGAACTAATGGTATAGTCAGAATGCCATAAAAACTCAGAAAAAGGAGGTCTGGAGGGAAGGAGGAGAGAGAGAAAGAGAGAAAACCATTGTGGAACCAGAGTATTTAAGAACGACATCAAAAAGAAGGCACCTAACCCAAGTGCTGATCAGCTTTTGCTGCATAATAACCCCTACTGAAACTTGGTGGTTTAAAACAACCAAGTTGTTCATGATTTATTTAGTTCATGATTTTGTGGATGGCTGAATAGTTGTTCTAGTCCAGCTGGTTTTGCTGATTTTCTAAGCTCTCTCATGTGGAAGTGAGCAGCTGGTGGCTTGGCTGATGGCTGGTAATTAAGGAAGGCCTCTTGCCTATGTCCGGTGATTTTCCACTGTAAGCTAGAGTGCTCCTTCATCACGCTGGCTTAGGTTCATTAACATGATGTTCTTAAGGTTCCAAGTGCAACAATAATGGGCAAGTGCTTGTGCAAGTCTACCTTTCCAGTCTTTGCTTGAGTCATGTTGCCTATTGTCCCATTGGCCAAAGCCAGTCACAAGGCAAAGTAGAAAAATTGATGCCATATTGTGACTGGAGGAACTATAGTTTTAGATCACAAAGTGGTATTTATTTGAAGATGGGAATAGTCTGTGGCCATTTTTTAAAATGTATCACAGTGTATAAAGCAGTGAGGCAAGATGAAGCTTCAGTGGAATAGAGCTGATGTTGAAAAGAAGTGAAGAAATACAGTTGCCAGTAGAGGGATTCTGCCAGGAGAAAAGAGAGATGACTAAATTAATATTTTATAAATATTAATCTAAAAGTTGGGTTGAGAAGACTTTAAAGGAAAGAAACTGGAGAAACATTCAAGGTTTGTAAAAGCAGGTAGCAGTTTCTGACACCTAGCAGGTGCTCACTAAATAACTCCCGTATCTTAATCTGAATCCAGATATAAAGTAATAAGGGCATACACTGTGGTAATGATATGAATGTAATGAAAGTGCCAAATATGGGAAGTAATTTAGAATGAATTATTAGCATCCCTTGATTACTGATGGATTGGGGGGGTTAAGGGAGATAAGGAGAAGGAAATTAAAAAGATAGCTTCAAGGTTTCAATCCTTGCTGAGAGGAAGACTGATATACATTAACAGATATGGAGCAGGAAGGATACACTGGAGTGAGGTTATTGGACAGCAGCGGATCCCATTGATCATGTTCAGTGGGGCACGGAAACATGGGTGCAAAGTTCAAGTAGAGGTCAGGAATAGATGAATAAGTTGAATTTAGTATCCATCTTCCACATGGAGGTGATCAGGAAATGGGTAATAGCATAAGGCATAATAGCATAAGACCAAATATAGAGAGAAAAAAGGTAGAGAGATGAACCTTAAAGGATAACCACTGGAGGAGCAAAAAGAGGAAGATAAATCAGAAAAGGGTTATTTTTTAAAAAAGAATAGAGGAAAGAGTGATCATGGCATAGGGAAGTGGGGGTGGGGAACAGTGTCACAGCATGTCAGAGAGGCCAAAATGGGAAAATGTTTCAAAAACAAGTTCCTGAGTTTTTCTTAGGAGTATAGAAAAGAGAGATCAAATTCTGTTGTTTCATAGGAAGAGTAATAACAAACAAAAGGGGTTGGCACAAGGTTGTGGTCCATGCAAAGCTGTGGCCTAGAAAGATACTGAGGTCATATTCCAAGTTTCAAGATACTTCCCCTGGGTCAAGAGGAAGATCTAACCATTAAACTCTCTGTGTTTTGGCCCATCAACCAGACTCAGCATTGGCCCCATTCGAAACAGAGCAATTGGGCATGAGCATAAGAAAATTCTCTGACCTGGGCAGATGCATGAGCAACGTCAATATTTTCTTCATTCATTTTGTTCTTCTCATTTCCTGCTTTTTAAAATGATGTCCAAATAGGTTATTTCCTAGTGTTGGATATAGGTCCACTGTTTGCCCTGCTACTTGTTGATGATGAGCTACCAAATCTGTAGAGGCAGGTGGTTCTCCAGGGCTCCCTGTGGACACTATGATCTTTGTGGATGGGGGGATTCCCTAGAGTTATGCAGCACAAAATGTGTGTGAATGTTTTGTGACAGTTTGGGATGGAAGGAAATCATTTCTCAATAATTTACACTCTAATGTGGATGAAGAATAAGCAGAAAGCAAAAAAGCCATTGGGGAAAATCCCCAAGTATTTACTTCATAGATCAAAGCAAAGGAATCAGTAACTAGGAAGGGTTGTGCAGGAGATTCTGGGAAGTTTTTGTTTGGAGGAGGGTAAGGAAACAAAATTCTCTGGAAGAGAGCTCATGGTGGAAAGAAGTTGATGGCAAGGCTGGAAAACCAAATATGTGGGTCTCCAAATGCCTGATTATATAGTTTGGATATCAGCCCTAGGCTACATAAAAGGCTGAGGGAGAGGAGCATTTTCAGAAGAATTCAAAGTGAAGGGAAGCTGTTAGAGGATGCTTTCAGGCAGAATACTTACCTTTATTTTTTAAGAGTTATATACATGTAAAACAGCATACATTCATCTGATCTGCTTAGCCAAGGTTAATATTCCGAGGTGAAGTAGATCTGTGTGGTAAGCCCTTCACATTTATTTTACAATTTATTTCTGGATTCCTAGGGACATTTTGTAAATTGAGTACTTTCCACATGAATCCCTATTTTTCCCCCTTGTAAGAAAATGTTAAGTATATACATTGTGTAAATGTGTGGCTCGGATCCCAAGTTGCTGTGGCTCTGGTGTAGGTCAGTGGCTACAGGTCTGATTAGACCCCTATCCTGGGAACCTCCATGTGCCGCGGTAAGCGGCCCTAGAAAAGACAAAAACAATAAACAATAAACAAAAAAAACCAGTTATTAAAAATGAATTTACAGTGATCAATGCCACGCATATTGTCCTAGTCTATTCTTCTTATTCTTCTGCTTCAAATAAAATGATGTAAGTTAAGACTGTCATAATCTTGTTGACTTTAATTTGAGAGGCAGAGTTGTCGAATTGATATGAACGAATCAATGACTAATCAGTTTAAATAGCAATCCTTACTGAACATATTTATGGGAACTTAATTACTATACTGTAGTGCCATGTCAAGTGTGAAAAAGCATTAAAATATACTACCATGTGTCAACAGGCAATGTCAGAAAGTGCAATGGACTATGAACCCATTAAACTTTTATATTTTTAAGCACTTTACTTGGACAAATCATCAAATCTCAGTGATAACTTGCAAAATATGCAAATTAGTAATATTGCACTTCCAAGCAAGCCACGACACATTCTTGGCCTATTTGTACATTCAGTGTATTTAATACAATTCACCATCAGTGTTGCTGTTGTTAAGTATAGATTACTAAAGTCTTGCATCTGAAATTCTGGTGATGATCTAGGCAGGTGGTGAAAACTACACTGCCTGTTTAAGCAATTTCATGTAGATCTATCTTAGTTCCTTGCAGTGTTTTGCACTTTATAAACTAGCTTATTTTATTGGACAAACTTGCCTTAGAAACAACATATGCATGAGTCAATGGAAAGGCAAATGTTCTTGAAAAGATTCAGAACTCTGTCGAGCATTTAGCATGGCCAGGAAAGATTGGGTCTGAATTAGGAGTTGAAATGGGGAAGCTCTGTGAGCAATGAAGGGAAGAAGCAGCTTCCTACAGAGATGTGAGAGTAATAGGAGGAGAAATATGTCTGTTCTAAAATCAGTTTAGAATCAGAGATCACAAACATATTGCTGGTAGGAAATCAACACTTACTGAGAGATGTTTTTACAGCTGTCACTTCTATCCATCTCTCTTGTTATGTCTCAGATACAAACACCACACCCTATGAGCATGTGCATGCACGTGTATCCACAGACGTGTGGGCACACACACACACACACACACACTTTCCTTTCATGGTTAGAGATGATAAAATCAACATTATTGCTACCCTTATCTTTTCACTACCCTGCACCCCAAATTATTCTGCTGAGCTTTTATTAAAAACTTCATTCTAAAAGACTTAGGAGGGAAAATATTATTTTGCTGTCAAATGGAACCCTTTGTCTCCTATTTTGAATCTGGGTGAAATAGGAAATAAACTCTTATGACTGTTTCTCTAAGTCATTTTTTTCTGACAGTCTCCGAAGCTTATTGGTAAGAACACTTGTGTCTTGAGGGCTTTTATTTTGCATCTGCTCTTTCAGTAGTTTCTATAGGAGATGAGATATTTCTATACATTTCTGCCTTAATTAAAATGGTGCTTGGAAAATGGGAGAAGTAAGGAAAAGGTAAAAAGAGTTCATTTTAGACAGAATATATTTTTAAAAGAAAAATAAATTGACTTGACAGGAAAGGCAAGGATCAGAACACACAGTGGCTGGGGGAGCCACAAGGAAATAGAATACAAAGGTTTGCAAGCTTTGTCCAAAAGCTACAGAACAGCTCTCACTGATACAGGTTTTCTGTTTTCAAGTCCCAGCTGCTCTTACATTCACTCAGAAGTTTCATATCCTTTTTATTACCCTGGAGAGAAGGAAGAGCCTCTTGATGGATTGATTGCTGTAACAATTCCACCCTTCATACAAAGCTCTTCTTTCCCAAACTCCAGTATGCCAGGAAGATGCAAATGGTTGGGGATTACTGGCTCACAGTCAAAGTTAAATTCATCCAGGCTCCTGAAAAATGGAAATTTAAACCATCTCATCTATGGGCTCAATTTTTTTTTTTTTTTTTTGAGAAAAGACATACAATTCTGTGTCGGTGTGCTCACATGATCTATAACCAAGGAGTTTAGCATATCAAGTATTTCCTCCTCACCTCTAACATTTCCAAGATTCAGGCTTACAGTAACATTGTAGGGACGAAGATATACTTATCAATTCTACTAAACTACTTACCAAAAAAAGCGGGGGTGGGGAGTAGTGAGAGAGTGTGATCGCACAAAGCTGGCAGTGCTCAGAGCCTTGACTTTTAGTTACTGGACAAACATAAAAGTGATCTTTTTTTAATCTACAAAATTTTTTCTATCCAATATACACAATGATATCCATATGGATATTACTGTTAAAGTATATAATCAGATAAGTAAATAAAAAAGAAGCATTCTGCCAAGTTCAAAGAAAATATATTCTAGAGATTGGAGAATATTACAAGTAATATTTCCTCTAATATTTTATAAAGACAAAGAGAAGAGCTGAAGCATCTGACTATTGAAAGTTGTTGATGAAAAAGCTCTGAGTTATGCGTTGCAACTCAGTAATAACTCAGATTCCCTAGAAAATCATTCTTTTCCTCCTTCCACTTTATCCTAAAGATCTGATTCTTCTGTTTCATGCATTTAATAAGATAAGCATCCCTTCCAAAGGAAAACAAGCTGACCTTAAAAATTCCAGACTTGGAATCAATCTCTACTGAAAGGAGTCACTGCTGTCTCTCAGACCAAAAGTAGAACGTGAAATCCATACTGGCTCATTAAAATCCTAGACTTCTTCAGGCCCATCTGTAAACGATGACAAGTAGTAATCACTGTGATTGCAATATGTATTTAATACTTTTGTGTTTCGACACATGCATACATGTAGCATGGTTTAGAGAGTTTGGAACTATTTTGAGATTGTTTTGAGCTCTTAAGATTTCAGATCTGTGTCATGGTTTCTATTACATGATGTAATTGAAATGGGTGATAATCTAGGTAAGAGAGGAGAAACTGCTATTGTGACTTTTCCCCCACTGTGGGCTTTCTGGGTTTCAGCAGCCCAACACTCTCTGTCCCCAATGTGATATCCAAAGATACTGAACATAAGCCGAATCACTATCTAGTGTTAACACCCAGAGATGATTCAACCAGCAAATGTTTCCTTCTGGGAAGCCTCTGAGGATCCCAATTACTCTGAATCAAGAGAGAAGTCAGTCAGGCTTGAAGTAAGGGGCTTGCATTTAAAATCAGCAGAGAGGGAAAAGTGTGATGAACGGATAAGTTTCTTGGCTTGTCAGAGCTGCTGAAAAGTATTACTGTCAAGCTTACCACCTCCCTTCTGGCCCTCCTTCTCCTTGAAGATATCGATAGGAAATGCAGTCAGATCCATTCTTCCTCGTCTTCCTGCAAGAGCATGAGGTTGCTTACTGACATTCTCAAAATTTCCATCTCAGAAGTTACTTTTTTCAGGCGCAAATTCTGTAGAATCCCCTACATCTCCCCTTATTCAAAAACCCAAGAGGTGCTTCTCAGGGAGAAGAAAAGAAGGAATGTCTACAGCTGTGTTTGCTGCCAAAGGACTTAATGAAAGATTGCAGGCGCCCACATCCTCTTTAATTGAGTTTCAGTTTGTTTCACACATGGGAGTCTGGTTGTCACAAGGGAGTTATAAACGGTCACAATGTCCTTCATGGCTATGGAGTTCAGTGTAGTGGAGTATGAGAAGAGAGAGCATTATTCACGGATATTGTCCATGCCTCCTTAGAAGGGATCAGATGGCAGGAGTCCTTGAAGAGCGAGGCACTGGAGCTGTGCCTCCAGGATGAATTCCAGAGTCTAGCTAGCCAAGTCCTACTCATTCTTTAAACATCTGCTCCCCTAGTGGTTGCAGTAAAAAAGTAATATGGACTTTCTGAGTAGAGAATTTCTTCTCTGGCTTCTGAGACCAGCTATCTGTCTGTATCTTTAACATATATAGACATCTTTGGTCAAGTAGCTTTATATTATGTTCTGTGTGGTTTTTTTAATTTTAAAAAATTTAACTATGATTTTAAAAAAAACCCACATAACATAGGATTTATCATTTTAACCATTTTTAAGTGTATAGTTCAAAAGTGTTAAATATATGCACATCGCTGTGCAACAGATCTCTATAACTTCTTCATCTGGCAAAACTGAAACTTGACACCCACTGAGCAACAACTCTCTTTTTCTCCCTACCTCCACCACTGGCAACCACCATTCTGCTTTCTGTCCTATGAGTCTGACTATTTTAGATACCTCAGATAAGTGGAATCATACAGTATTTTATCTCTAATTTGTGTTTTTGTTCAAGTTGATATGTGGCTAACACTGGCTTAGGATTAATTTGACAAAAACGAGTTATTCTGCATTAGCAGTAAGAGTAAGTCCTAAAACAAAAGTTTCAGCCCTCATGAGGCTTGTAATCTAGCAAATATATTTGAACAGTCTCTGCAAAAATGTAATACACACCGTAACAGAGATGTGTGCGTAATATTGCTTCAAGTAATCATCTTCATTGTTTACATCATATTGCCAAATCAGAAAATTTCTCTTGTATTTCCATTTCCTCACTTCATGAAGACTGAGATCGTATTTATATCTATTAAAAGTCTGAGATTACTTTTAAATTTCCACACTTTTTGCATTGATAATATAGTATCCTAAGTCCTAAAGTTTGTCCCTTTTTATTCCTGGGGAATCACCGTGAAAAGCTCCCCCACCCTCACCATACAACTTTTTTTCTCCTTTCTCTACTAACTCTGTAGTTCTCTATTATATCTGATTTTGTACCAGCATTCTTTTTCATCCTTTTAAGATTTCATGTCTTCCACCTGGTGTTCTTCCCTACTTTGTGATATGTAAATTTTTTAGAAATCCATATTTTTGGCATTAAAAGCTACTATTTGATAGGTTTTTCCTTGAAACACCACAGAGTCATTTTCACTTTGAGTGTCTGCATAAAAAAAAAAAAAAAAAAAAAACTCTTCCAAAAGAATAATCTTTACATTTAGATGAAAAGTTCACCTGCACCCATAATTTCTACTCGGGTTTCAAAATCATAGAGTTGAGCTTCTTGAAGGGACCATAAATACCATGGATATCAATGCTCCCATTTTGAAAATAATGAAAATAAAGCCTGCAGTAGGAAATGACTTGTCCAAGGTCAAAGTCACTGAAGATACATTCCAGGGTTCCTCTGGCTCAACCATTTGTTCTCACTTGAATCAAAAAAGTGGGTGGCAAATGGTGGGTTTGATGAGTCTTGGGAGGCACATCATCACCCTTGGAGAAGTGCTCTGGGAAAATAATAAACTTCTCAATCAGTTTTGTCAATCTACATAAAGACTCTTCTATAAGTGCACTCACATCTTCCTCCTAAGATCTGTGATAAGATACCTTGAATTTATTAGTGCCCATAAATCCTTCTTAGTAAGATGTGGCTCATGGGAAGCAGCTGCTTCATCAGTCACTATAGGAAAAGACATACAATGGCTTTATTTTAGGTAATATAGTTTTTTTCTCCCTATTGTCTGTGTTATGTCCATTCTCTAAATCTCCTTTACCATTCATTTATTCATTCTTCATTCATTCATTCCACAAGAGATCACTGAGCTTCTAATGCGTTCCAGCCATTTTATTTGGCACTAGGTATGAAATAATGAATAAGATAGAATTCATCTTTGTCTTCATATCTCTGCTTTCAGAACTGTTCAGTAAGATTTTTATTTGGTCTTCCATGTTTATTGTTTCTTCTAGGAGATGTGAAGGATACTTTTCTTTTTAAATAAATGTGAAGGTAGAGAAATAATCCTCAATATTCCTTTTTTACTATGCCCATGTATTATTAGGGAATCTCATGAAAGGAAACAATGTGATAGAGACCTTGTAAGGCACTGAAACAATAAGTTCCTTGTCCATATTGCATGTGGAACCAAGGTTCCCTACCCTTAAAATGTGAGTGTGAACTGCTTCCTTTTTCCCTAGATGTGTTCACTTGCTATGCATTCAATAATCCATAAATTAGTTCCATAGTCTATAGATATTAACACGTCTATCTAATTAAACACTAGGTATCCGTGGTGCTTAAAACAGTGCCTAGAACATAGTAAATACTCAATAAACATTCTAAAATAAGTGAAAGAAAAATGAATTAACAAGCTTTAAAAAAGTACTGGTTGTATGATGGCCAGTCATTTTCTTTCTCATTCCTACAACTGACATTAACCTGAAAAAGGTTAGTAAGCATTAATCTGCATGAACCTTGCTGTATTTATAGCCTAATTAAGGAAAAATTGTTTTATGGAGTCTTTCCTACAATATTCAGTAATGTTCCCACCTCCCCACCCCCAGCCTCTTGCTTCCTTTACTCAGCCTCTTTCCTGGAAGTGATTGCCACCTAGAAGTCCTGACATGTGCCCCACCTAATGGAGCCCACCTAGAGACATCTCAGCAAGGCTTGCTTTGGGGTGGGGCGGGGGTTGGAATTAAGCAAGGAAGGTTTTCCAGTATATAGCTACTACCCACTATCTAGTGCATAGTCCCACTTTGTGCTTTATTTCTTTGCCTGGGTGATGGACCAGTTTCAAAAAGGTATGAGGCAGTGAATAAAAAATGCATTGGATTAATTTTTTTCATTTAGTAATTACAGCACTGCAGCAAACAGAGTTGGGTCTGAGTGAATGTTGACATCTAATTTTCAAGTTTTGAATTGCTTGGAGAAAAGCAGATCTCTCTGTTTTTATCTAACTTTTCACTGTGAGGTAATTATGCAGAACAGAGTATGTTCCTGGGCAATGTTTAACACAGGCAGGTCATAACAAGACAGAAAGTGGACCTGTGCTTTTAGGACAGGAATAATTAAAGGCTCATAATTTTGGAGGAGCAGTGATGATGTCATTTAATAGACACTTATAGGGAATTGCATGCTTGAAAGGCATGTGTTTTACTATTTTAGATCATCCATAAACCATCAACATAATATGGAAGCAAAGCCTCTTTTTGTTGGGGGTGCATTCTATTTCCATTAGCAAGATTGTACTTTATGGGCATTCTGTTTATTTTGTTTATTTGCAGATGAATATATGCATATATGTCAGTATGTTTTTTTCTCTCAGGTTCCAAGTGAACCAAGAAATTGGGAAAATGGGAATATAAATGGAAACTAGCATGGGATCGGAATTTTAGGGGTGTAAGAGAGTTTAAAATCATATTTTCATTCCTTTTTTATATATTGCAAATAGGCAAAATGCACAGTCTTCTCCCTCAGTGACTGCCATCACTGAAGATAACTAGCTACAGTTCAAGGATCCTCAGGGTCACTCTCATTTTAGACCAGCTGGTTAAAGTTCAGGGGTTCATATGACCAAACTCATGTCTAGAAATTTGCTAGAATGACTCACAGAACTCTGAAAAGTGTTATACTTATGATTGCAGCTTTTATTAGAGTAAGAAAAAATTAAGTTAGAACCACCTAAAGGAAGAAATGTTTGGAGAGGAATCTAGGAGAATCTAGGAGATTTCAAAATGTCAAATTTCCCTAGTCCTCACGGACATGTTACCCCCCCAGCATCAATGCATGGCAATACATGGAGTATTGCAGCCAAGGAAGTTCACTTGAGCTCTGGTGTCCAGAGTTTTTATTGGGCTTTCATTATATAGGCATAATTAAATGAATTATTGCTTACATAGTTGAACTCATTCTGTGGCCTCCCACCTATATCCCCTGAGCATCAACCCTTCAATCACATAACTGGTCATTCTGGAGTTACTAGCTATCACCGTGGGCCATCTCCTTAGCGTAAACTATCTAGGGACTCTCTTTGAGTCACCCTTGTTATCATAAAAACAGGTGTGGTTAAGGGGTCCACCAGCAATAACAAAGACCCATTTATCACTTGGGAAATTACATGGGTTTAGAGGCTGTCTCCCAGGAGCTATGATAATGGCTAGATCTCTCTTTAGCTAAGAACAGATACGAAGCATACACTCACAGCCCAGGCTGCTAATTTTGTTTAAAGAAGTTCAAATACATTAGAGGAAAGAACTGAATATCAGGAGAATATTTCCTGGCACCTTGTCCAGAAATTTTTTCTTCACTACCCCAAATGTTTACTGGATATGAAATCTACTCTATATCAGCTGTTATAGTAAAAAATATCTTGAAAAAATACACAATGTATAGGGCAATAGAGGGGCAGTTATTGAGTTTAGACCTGAAGGTTTAATTTACATACCATGACCTTCTTCAAGTGAGGGCAGGAATTTCATAAATTAGGATGAATTTCTTATTAAGATAAAGGGGAAAAAAGTAGAGAGGAGGTTCTGTACAGTACTTAAGAACTTAAGAGGAATAACCCAGGACTGCATCTTTTGATTGGAGGATTGAAAAAAAGGATGGTGGGGAAAATTAGAGAAGTCCATTGCTTTAATGAAACTAGGAAGATTTTGAGCAACAGTAGTTGAAGATAAAACTAAAAAGTAACATATTCTGCTTATCTAATTATTAATAAAATAATCTAAAAATATACGAGTTGAGTAACTGGATAGAAGACCCCAGAATTAAAGAATAGACAATAAGAACTCTCTTCATCTTGTGTTTTTTGTCCATCTAATGCAGGCAATGGTTATTCATAAAAATAGATGCAAAAAAGTAAGATATCTTTTGTCTTCTTTTGACTTTTATTTACAAGTAGGTTAGTATAAAACATATGTGGATGTGTGTGTGTATCAAATCCTAAACTTTGTATAAGTAGAAAAGGGTAAGTAAGAAAATATGCATGTATCTGCTTACTTTTAATGGAGAAATACAGTAGACAACCCAAATAACTAAAGGAACTCTTTATATCTATAAGACATTGGCAGGGACAGCAAAGTAGAAGGTGTAGAGGAGAAGGTGACACTTCTCTGTGTTTAATTTTTTGTACAGTTTGGGCTTTAGGAAGTTTGCTAATGTTCTATATATTCAAAAATTTAAAAATCAATAAGAATAGGAAGAAGAAAACAGAAACAATCCTAACCATTTTTAGATGAAAAGGACAGTCTCACTTAAGGGAAAAATAACTTATCAAAATATTTAAATATAATTATATACTTACCAAGATAAAATTTACATTCAATAAATTCACCATTTTAAGTGTATACACTTCTCTTTTGAGTAGTACTTTGTCTTCCCTCAATCTAGGGGGTAAAGTTGCAAATAAATCTCAAACTCTAATTTACCTTGTTGTTTATTTTTGATGTTGGTGTGGATGTAACAAATCTGAAAGTAATTTGTGTGAACTGCAGGATTGAGAAAATGAGTAAATGTGGTGATGTTGGTGATAAAAGAGAATATGGACTGAGGGAAAGCAAGAACTTTTCAGTGTTAGATTAGAATTGGAGATATAAGTAGGAATACATATTTCCATTGAAAGCACAAGAAGCAATGACACTGCAGGAATAATGAGCACATTTAAAATATAGATGCTGGCTTCTGAATGTCATTCCTCAATAAAAGAAACCAGGGCTAATTCAATACATGGTTGAGTCCAAGACTGGGGAAGTCCAGGGAAGTATAAGAAGAGCCTGAAATATCTTAAAATTTAGAAAGTGCTCAAAAAAAAAAAATATGGATACATGTCAAAAGGAAATAGGAGCCAGCTTGAAGGGGCTCTCGTATGCATCTGGAACAATTTCCACATCCAAAATTAAGAAGTATAATGTATTATAACACAGTGAATAAAATAGAAATCCATGAATGCATACTACTAAATAATAGGTAAACAAACAATTAAATGGGGAAGAAAGGAAGGCTCTCACTAATTGATGCCAGTGATCATTGTGGCGAGAATAGTGAATCTGGGAAAACATTATTTGCAACCATCAGAGAACAAATTCTTCTAGGCAAGAATTATCAGTGGATACTAAATCTAGAGGAAAAATTTGATGAGAAACAGGATATTTGCATAATTCCCAACTGTTTCCCCACAGATTACTTATTAGTTGCAAGGGAGAAAATAGTTACCATACAGTGGAAAAAATGGACAACACTTTGACTTGATCAAAATTAATATCACCAATGAGTGACAGATGGACCAGGTGCCCTCAGATATAACACCCTAAAAAAAGCACATCACGTCTGTAGTATTCCAACCAGGCAAATATTACTTGAATATAAATAAGAGGAAATAGCAGGTATGCCAACTAAATGCAACAAATAACCATGAGCTGTTGGATCTTATACTGGAGGGAAAAAAAAAAGCTATAAAGGCCCTAACTGGGGTCATTTAATAAAAGTGGAATACATGGGCCATAGATTAGATAAGCATTGAATTATCATTAGAATTTTGTGAATTTGCGATACACACACACATATATACATTTAACGTGCATATATAATATATATCAATATTAAATTATTTAATTTAATAAGAGGGAGAAAAAGGTGGCAAAGTATTACAAATGGGTAAAACTAGGAAACAGTATACAGAAGTTCTTTGTATTTATTTTGCAACCTTTTTTTAAGTTTTAAATTATAATAAAATTTTTTTTTTAAAGAATAGAAAGGCTAGGAGTTCTCCTGTGGTACAGCAGCTTAAGGATCCAGCATTGTCACTACAGTGGCTTGGTTTGCTGCCATGGCATGGGTTTGATCCTTGGCCTGGGGAACTTCCACATGCTGCAGGAACAACAACAACAACAACAAAAAGCCCCTTTAAAATCTCCTCTTTTCATATTAGATCAGCTCTCTCTCCTGGATCCTGTCTCTTGATTCCTTCTTTCCTTCTAGTGTAGTGTTCCCACAAGCAGTAGGTTCACTTCCCCATCTGCTTCCTTTGCACTGTTATAACCCAAAGGAGACCCCCAGAAGAGTATAAGTGGGTATGTGTAAAATGCCTCATAGGTGTGAGCAGGCTCCCAGGTCATTCCTTCCTGGGACCCTTTTCTCTTTTAGCTCCAAACTCTAAATTTTTCATTCAAGGTGTGCAGGGACCCCCCATATAATAGGAAGTCACTTTATGTCTTGTGTAGCTGTTAAAGATTAACAATCCTGACAAGCCAAATTACACATGGCCTCACATTTGTGATGCTGCCAGCAGCTAAGAGAACTTTGAGGGCATCATTTCATTTATTCTCCCAGGTATTTGAGGGGCATCCTTCAAAAGAAAGAACTGATGCCTGGCTCCATCATGTATGCTATTCATAGGCCCAGCAAAGCCTTCTTCTCAGGAAAGAAATATTCCACCTGTTTGATAACAAAGTTTGGTTTTGAAAAACCCTTCTGAAGTTATAAGAGAAAATAATAGTTAAAAGAAAAAAAAATAAAAGCATTATTATCAGTTTGCATCCATCTCAGGTTACCATTGATAGAATACCCTATAGCATCTGTCAGAGTCTTTACATGTACTTATAACTTTCAGTGTGTGTGTGTGTGTGTGTGGTGTGAACTGCCCCGCTAATGATTTTAATATTATTACTCTTTGAGAAAGATGATGAGATTTTGGAATATATCATTTTGCTTTGGATTGTGCAGAGATTGGCTCTTTCCAAACACTGCATAATTGCAGAGCTGAGAGGAACATGAGACTCCCACATTTAATCCATTTCCTTCTAGCACCATCCTTTTTGTATGAAGATCACACTCTTCCTTATCATTCTAGATACTGAAACAACAGTGAGAATACAATGTAGAAGGAGAGTCATAACCAATATCCACTGGTACATTAGGTAATAACAAATTTCATTTTTCCCCTTCATATCTCACTAGAGGACTCAAGCATTATTAACTCAATTTTTTGAGTCTTCATTTTGTTTACAACTTACTAATAGTGTTGATTTCTCTCTGCCCTCTTTGACTTCACTTTCTTCTCCCACCTTTAATTCATACTGAGTCAATTGCCAAGCACAGTTTTTTGGGCTTTTTTTCCTCAGGGACTTTGAGTGTTGTTTGAACCTCTGTATCTTCCTATATTTTCCTCTGTATCTACCTTTGCCCTTCAGATTAAAGACTGAATCTTTGAATTGGACCCTAAGGTGTAGTGTTTCTTCCTCAACTAACAGTTACTAGATGTAATAAGAATGCCTTAATCTTGGAGGAACTTTAAGACTTTTATTTCCAAAGTTAAAAATAGTTATTTTAACAGGACTTTAACACTGTTGACCTTAAATATTTTTCCCTAGAAGTATTGTAGATTCACTTCTTATTTTGTGGCCCCAAAATCTTATTTATTAAAGGAGTGATTATGAGATGTTCGCTGATGGTGCTCAAAAGCTAATCTCCCGACAATGCAGCACGTTGCTACAAGTGAATCCTGAAGTTTGCGCTCTGGACATAGGCAAATATAACTGAGCAAGGTTGGTACAATTTCCTATTTAACTGTCCTCCACATAATTTAATATTGCATACAGCTAACCTCACACTACAGTAATTTAGGGAAGTTATTGATCTTTCTGTGCTAGAAGTTGAACTAGTTGTGTCAACTAGTTTGTTACTTCATTTGACAAATATTTATCGAGCCCTAAAATTATGATGCATTGTTTTAGTTGGAAACTAGATGTAAAGGATATAGTGGTCAATGAAACACTGCTCTCAAGAAGCTTAAATCCCAAAGGGAAAGACAAATAATACAGTGGTAAACAGACAATGAACAGAGGAGCTCCAGGTAGTAATAAATGCTTTGAAGAAAACAGCAACAAGGAGAAGGGTGAGAAAGTGAGGGGCTGGCAGGGAGCATGGGTGGGCAGGGGAGTAGTTAGATCAGGTATTCAAAGAAGGCTCTCATAAAATATCATTTGAATTGACTGGATAATAAGACTTTGATCATGGAGAGTATAGACACAAAAACCCTAAAGAGGTTGGTGCATTTGAAGAATAGAAGGCAGACCAGGGTACCGATGGCAGCAGTGAGGGAGAAGTGTGGGATATGTTAGAAAATTTGGCAAGGCTAGTGGGTCTTGGACATGGTAGGTGGAGATAAGGACTTCCACATTTGTGATTTCATGCTCATTTTGCATCTATAACAAGAAGATACATTAGAAGAGAGAAGTAATTTTATGGAGGGGATGAGGCAAGCTGATCTTAGAAAACAGTTGTGTAATTTAGCCGTAGGGCAATCTGAACTTTTGCTCAGGCCCTTTAGCTCAACCCTCTAGAGCCAATGAATGAGGAACTATGGGGTCATATAGGGGAGGGGTGGACTGTGGTTGAAGATGTCCTATTACCATTTCCAGCCCCCAATGGTCTTGCAATAGGCCAGGGACCAACAGCCTACCAAACCCTTACCCCCAAGAACTGTATCCTGGTAGCTGGTAGACTCTAGTTTGATTTAGAGACCAGGAAACAGATCCACTCTCCATTTCTTAATCAGTACAGAATGACTCTTCCAGAAGCTTTCCTGAAGTAGAAAGAATTTATTTAAATAAAATCCCATTCACTATGCTTTTGTATGGGAACCATCATAGTGATAATCCCAAACAGCAACTAATTAAAACTTCATCTGTGTTTGTTTTTAAACTGTATTACAATGGTTTGGTGTCAAGTTTTACTGTTGTAAAACCCTAGTTTGTGTGCCCAATGCATGGTGAGGACAAACAAACCCAAAAGTTGAGGTTTAGAATTAAGCAAGGTCATCTTACTGCCTGGCCATGGCATAAGGTTTTTAAAGGCCACATTTGTGGTGAGGGTGGCAAGGGGCAGGACTTCCCTCTAATGGGTTGGCACTGAGGTAACAGGGTGGTGTTTTGGGGGATCTCAATCATCAAAGTTCTGGTTCCAACCATTCTGGGGTCTCCCTGCTTGTGCTCAGCCTATAGTCACTGTACTTCACTTGGGTGGGTTCTTAGTTCCTGCAGAACAACTCAAAGATATGATTGTTATGTGTATCACTTGAGTGAGAACCAGTGTTTTTTATCTCTGAGCTATTGTTTCTTGACTGCTTTTCCTTTGTTCATGCATTCCTTCACTTCTCTCATTAGCAACTGCTTGAAGCTGTTCATGGGAACTCAGAGAAGATCTAGGAATCTAAAGCCTTTTCCTGTAAATATGAAACGGGGACAAGGAAAGGCTTTTGCATCCTGGAGGGCCCCAGAGGTCCAGCTCCATTTGGCTTCCATTCCCCCTTTTCTTTGATATTCCTCAATCTTGAGGGAGATGGGGGTTGTGAATGCCCAAGAAAGGGAATAAAGTTTTGTATAGCGAGGTTCATGGTAAAGTTGGCAGGGGAACTCAGTTCTAGGCAGACATGGGTTTCATTAGCTCTTCAACATTTATCATGTGAGCCAAATTACTTAACCTCCCTAAGGTTTCTTTTCATCCTCTGTATAACTAGAGTAATAATAGTACTCACCTGATAGGACTGTTGCGAGAATTATATTAAATGAGTTAATATATGCAAGGCACTCAGGACAATGCCTATTACCTAAGGACCATCCCATATAGTTGCAGACTTTAACAATAGTAGTAATAACCACTCATATTTACATAATGCTTCTATTTTACAAGCAGCTTCACATGCATGATGCCATTGGATACTTACCATGAATCTTGCTCAAGTTCATGCAGCTTTAAATAGTCAAATTTAAAGAGTAGATATTTAATAGGAGGAAGGAGATAAGAGAAGGCAAGAATAACGACCTAGAGGCCAAGATTCAGCCTAAGGTTAACATTTTTTAAAGATAACCTGTAAGATAATGTTTTGTGCATGGTAATAAAATGGAATCCACTTTGTATATTAATTACAATGCCATTAATGCCATACCTTTCATTATGTTGAAGAAATCACATTGAAGATTCATAGCTAAATTGTGTTCTAAACTAGATTCATACATTGCGCATTAAGTGATGAAGATGCCCTGGTATATATTCTATTTTGGACTCACTTCTCTGACACTCAGGCTGGTTTGGCAAACAACATGACTCCCCTTTAGCAGATACACAGCCACATAAATGCTTCACATGGGAATTAACCTACACACCTCACATGGACTCAAACCCACAATCTTCCAACTGAAACTGCACAACTCATCTCAGGACTTAATGAAACGCAGGTTCTTTATGTCTTAGCACAGAGGGAATTCAATAAGAGGCAAGGCTGCAGTTCCCGTTGTGGCGTGGTGGAAATGATTCTGACTAGGAACCATGCAGTTTCGGTTTCAGTCCCTGGCCTCGCTCAGTGGGTTAAGGATCTGGCGTGGCTATGAGCTGTGGGTAGGTGGCAGACGCGGCTCAGATCCTGCATTGCTGTGGCTGTGGGATAGGCCAGCAACTATAGCTCTGATTCGACCCCTAGCCTAGGGAACCTCTATGTGCCTCAGGTGTTGTCCTAATTAGCATTACAAAAAAAAAAAAAAGAGGCAAAGTGATGGGTAAAAAGTAGAATTATTTATATAGGACACTTGTGAAGGATATAAGGAGGCAGGCAAGAGGGTTCTGACAAGAGAACTGGGTGGGCTATATTTTTATCATCAAAGGAAAAGTGGGGCGGTAGAAAAGACCACCTCCTTCTTCCTTTGTCAGGATGTGGCAGGAAAATGTGGTGTGGTGGGGATGTGTGTGTGTATGAAGGGGTGGTCATGTCCCAGGTCTTGGGTGAGTTGCTAGACAGGCTGCCAAGTGAGAGTGCTTTGTGCCGGAAAGAATTAGGAGTGAGCCATAGTAAAGTGAAAACATGTTTATTTAGAGAGGAACACATTCCATAGGCAGAATGTGGTCCATCTCAGAAGGTGAGAGTGGCCCCCAAATATGGGGTGGTTAGTTTTTATGGGCTGGGCAATTTCATACATTCATAAGTGAGAGGTTTATTCCAACTACCTTGGAGAACCAGCAGAGATTTCCAGGAACTGGGCTACCACCCACTTCTTGGCCTTTTATAGTCAGTGTCAGGACCGTCATGGTGCCTGTGGGTGTGTCATTTAGCATGCTAATGTATTACAGTGAGCATATAATGAAGGTCAAGGTCTACTGGAAGTTGACTCTTCCGCCGTCTTGGGCCTAACTGATTCTAACCAATATTTGGCTATGTCATTCTGCCCCCTTCCTCTTGTCTCAGGAATGGAAGAAGGATCTTAAGCACACTTCACATGGCACAGACATTTGGGGTGACATAACCAGCAGAGAGGTATAGTTAATGTGCTTCTTTGTAGCAAATGGAGTACTTTGAATAAACACTATAAGTTGTTAAGCATTCAAGCTGAGATTTGGCTAATGCTCTGGAACACTCCTCTTCCAGCACAACTGCTTTCTCTCTTAGTAGAGGAATAGGGCCAAGTGGACCAGAAGTGGCACTAAACAGATTGACTGGGAAATGTCTGCAGCAAAGATACTTTCCTGTGTGTTGCATCGATGTTGTCTTCATTCTCATCACCTTACTGTCTTCAGGCATATTTTCTCTCTTTTATTCAAGGGATGCGATTCTACAAGAGAGACACCATCCCTGACAGCCTTGTTATGCCTTCAGGTCAATGCCAGACACATGAAGGTCACTGATTTACAAAGGGAAGAAACATATCCTTCTGTGCCTCAGGCAAAATACAGGCCTGGAATGGCTCAGTGAGCTGCTTTTGTATTTTTTTCCCAGGCTGAGTTAACCTTAGGCAAAAGTGTAAAAGAGTCTGAGGCTGATTTTGGTTTCTACCTTTCTACATCCCCATCCTCCTGTTTACTCTTTCTATGGTTACTTAGGATCTACACTGTGCAAGACATTGTGGGGAAGACAGAAGACACAAAGAGTTATAAGCCACTGTCCTTCTCCAGAAAAATGTATGTGATTGAAATAGCCAATGGTAATATCATTTCTTGCATGATAGTACCAGTTTATAATGGGAGAGTACTCTCCAAATTATATGTGGCTGAGGGCCACAAAGCCAGCCTATGAGTGAGATGATCACACTGAAAAAAAAGAGAAAGAGAGAGAGATGGCCCTAATGACATGGTTTTTAATGATTTGCCTTTGAAAGAGCCACTAGGTTGACACAATATTCTAAATGTTCTCAGACTCTCACTGTCTCTGGCATAAAGCACAAGTATTATAAATCAAGACTCATGATTTTAAAACCCGTGGACAGGAGTTCCCCTCGGGATGCAGAAGAAATGAATCTGACTAGTATCCATAAGGATCTGGATTCAATCCCTGGCCTCACCTAGTGGGTCAGGGATGCAGTGTTGCTCTGAGTTGTGGTATAGGTCACAGAAACAGCTTGGTTCCTGTGTTGCTGTGGCACAGGCCTGCCGCTGTAGCTCTGATTAGACCCCTAGCATTACAGGAGTACCTAGTTTCTAGTTTACAGCACCTGACTGCTGCTTATAATAAATGAACTCTCTAATCTGTTGTCGATTTTGGATACAAATGCTAGAAAATTCTAACATAATTTGCTGTATCTCAGTTTGATTTATTTATACATTTATGTAAAGTGGCTTTCTCAACTGCTTCCCAGAGTTCAAAAAGATCATTAACTTCCAAATAACAAATTATCACCAAAAAGAAAAGAAACTGAGAAATATGGAGCATATTTTTCAGCTCAAGTTATAAATGAGATGGATGGTCAGTAGTGTCTTCGATACTGTCCCAATGAGCAGGGAGTTCACACACGAAAGAGGTCACACTGCTGGAAGGTAAGAGCATAAAACCACCAAGACTCAGAGACATTGACACCCCAGGGCTCTAAAGTTAAGAAGTCTGTTCCCCACCACCTATACACACACACTGCACTCCTCCCTACATCCCAGCCCTCTTAATTCAGTCAATTTCATATGCAATTTATGTTACCTACAAGTTCAGAATAGATACAATTTTCCACTGCTAGTACTAAAGTTTGGGCTTCATTCTTATTGTCTCTCCTCTTTGACCCAGGTGCAGTGTTTTGTGCAGTGTTTTACAGAGAAAAACCCAAACCTGGAATCAGAAAACTTGAACTTTAGTCTTGATTTAGACATTTATTAGCTCTGTGTCTTTTAAAACATTACTTGTCCTTTCTGACCCTTATTTTCTTTTACTTATAAAAAGGGTTAATCAGAGCTTGTAAATATTCAGTAAACAATCTGCAGGTGCACAATGCATTATCAGAAAACTCCCTGGAAACTATAATTCAGATGTTCATGTAATTGTAATGGGTTTAAGTTGAATGGAATTCAGAGGCTGTGTTTGTGATGGTCTTGGCTGACGCTGAACCTTTTCACTTGATTAGACCTGAGTGGTGCTTTTGAGCAGTGTAAGAGAAAGTGAAGTCCATGTGTCAGTTTAATGGGTTCACTTCCAAGTAACAAAGAAAACCCATTTTGTAGTGATTTTTAAATTACAAGTTTTGAAGTTCCATCTTGGCTCAGTGGTAATGAACCCAACTAGGATCCATGAGGACATGGGTTCAATCCCTGGCCTCACTCAGTGGGTTAAGGATCTGGTGTTGCCATGAGCTGTGGTGTAGGTCACAGACGTGGCTCAGATCCTGTGTTGCTGTGGCTGTGGTGTAGCTGGTGGCTCTGATTCGACCCCTCGCCTGGGAACATCCATATACCTTAGGTGTGGCCCTAAAAAAAAATAGGGGTTTATTTTGCTCATAAGTCAAGAAGACTAGATGTAGGAAGCTGTAGCTCTTTGTTCAATATCTCATTGTTGCCAGGGCAAATATATCTGCAATATTCTTGGGCTTTCCTTTATGATGATGGCCTCAACTTCAGATATTGGGTTCCATTCAAGGCAGAAATAAGAGTGTGGGTATGTCAGCCACAAATATTTTCTTTCATCACTAAAACAATAGCTTTCCCAGGAAATCCACTTCCACCTCATTGACAAGCAAAAAGGATGCCATGGCTATCTCTTAACACAAAGAGGACCAAAAAGAGTTTTTACCTACGAAATGCTGCTCTGAACCTAATCAGGCCATTTAAGCAAGAGAAGAAAAGAAAATGGGACAGTTCACTAATAGATTAATAAACTGCCACAAAGTAAAACCTCAATGAAATACCTTAAAAGTGAATTATTTTCCTCAATTTGGTACCAATATTTTTACATTGAGATTTCAGTGACCAACATCTGGCATGTGTAAAACATTTCTACTAAGCCAAATATGCCAGTTCTCAAACAGGATGGCTGCATTTGGTGTTTTTTGAGGAACATCCAGCTTCTTCCAAAGAAACCATCCAAACATGCTGCTTCTTCTCTTCTTGTTTTCTTTTTTGGATGTCAGAAAATAGGAGGAACCAGATCAGCAAGGCATTGACTTGTACACACATCTAAGTTTACCAACAGTAGCTAGTTAATAGTTGTGTTTGGGGGAGTTCCCGTCGTGGCGCAGTGGTTAATGAATCCGACTAGGAACCCTGAGGTTGGGGGTTCGGTCCCTGCCCTTGCTCAGTGGGTTAACGATCCGGCGTTGCCGTGAGCTGTGGTGTAGGTTGCAGACGCGGCTCGGATCCTGCGTTGCTGTGGCTCTGGCGTAGGCCGGTGGCTACAGCTCCGATTCGACCCCTAGCCTGGGAACCTCCATATGCCATGGGAGCGGCCCAAGAAATAGCAAAAAAAAAAAAAAAGACAAAAAAAAGTCGTATTTGGATAAATTATAAATGGTGAAAACATGGTAAATTAGCAACTGTGACTCCCATGCAGGTGCCTGATCTTAGTTGTGTCAGAAAATATGGCAAGAACCACTGTTGTGCTGCTTACAGGTCTGAAGAGAAAGATACATGCTAACTTGTGTGCATAAAATTTTTTTGCACATCTAATGAAGGTAATAGTTTCTCTCTCACTGCCTTTACCCATGAGTTTGACAGTTTCTATCTGTATCCATGGAGATAAATGAAATAACATCTATATGGTCAGTGTACAGTGTTTGCATGATACAGATTCTGCTATGGTGACATTCTTTCAAAGAGAGTTTTGAGGAAGAGCTAGTATTCAAAAGAGAGGACAGCTGGGGGAAAAATATGTAGAGAGATGATTGGAACAGGAAAAAACATCTGTCTATATTACCCAGAGGTCTCAAGTATATTTCTCTAGTTCCCTTCTTCATCAGTCTTCTACCAAGAAGTAGAGTGGTGGGAGTAACACTGAATGAAGCCTGAGCTTTGGCGTTGCAAAGAAGGTATACTATGACATGCACACTTTGTAAGTTCTTGATAAGGAGCATAGACATTCATGGCCCTACTTGTCTCTTAATATTTAGGTATTCACCTGTATGAAAATTCAACTATCTCTTAGCAATTCAATTCATAAATAGGAAAAAAAATTCAAAAATTTCCCAAAGCCGAAGGCATGCAATATTTGAAAACCTTTACCTTTTCTTTGTAATCGCCAACACCAAAGCAATATCTGTCTGGCTTGGTTGAGTGCATACATTCGATTAAAATCATGTCCTATACAGGATATTGTGGGAAATTCTAGTTAGCCTCCTTATACACTTCTGTAGGAAATTATCCAGCAGACACCCATGGAATAACAGAATGATTTGTGCTACAATTTGCTATGTGATTTTTTTTTCTAAATTTTAATTGTATGAAATTGGAAGGACTAATCCACCTTGCTAATTCACTTTGAAAAGATCAGAGACCTTCAGAAGATCTAGAAAACAATAGCTTTCCTACAAGCTTAGCTGTCCCCAAGAAACTCAAGCCTATTTGATGGGTTTCTTTTCAGCACTGCTGATGTTCAGCCTGCCTTGTCCCTGTAATTGGTCAAGTGGAACACTGCCACAGCAGATCCATTAGTATGCTAGTACTTACACCACTGTACTGCAAGCCACAAGAAGCTTGGAGGACAACACAGGAACACATTCCCTGTGCAGTTGGAAACCTTTTTAGTTCAATATGGTTACCAACAGCATTACAACCCCTTGAGACATTTCACCAGGGGAGTCTGTAGACAAAAGACATCTTTAACAGTGTCCATGTACCATAACTTGAAAACAAGCAGACTTCTTCAATGCAGAACTAAAGAAAATGGAAGTTGTACACTAACCTGCTTAAGATAAAAGAGATGCAAAGCACAGTTTTGAGATACAAAACCAGTCTAAGTGCTGGACAATTATAAACTGGTTGACCATGGCTGATAAAGTGAAATGTAATTTTTTGAACTGTCAAGCATCCTTTCTTTGAAGAACATCCTGTCCTGTTCTCTTGGAACTCTGCTTGTGCCTTTAGGTCCAGGAGAAGGTATTTGGCTCACAACTGGCCAATGAGAATACCTGACCTTAGCGATTGGTTTAGGAGTGGTTGAATGAGACCCAGCCTGATGACTCAGAGAATTCACCAGGCCATTTATGAAAACTACAGGGGATGAAAATGCTTCCAAAAGCTGCCCCTACAAACTTCCCCTCTGTGGGGAAAGAAAATGTACTTGAGAATAAAACTAGTGAAGAAAAAAACAAAGCTTGAGGGATGCAGGGAGGGAAGGAGAGGGGGACAAAAGGAGACAGAGACAAAGGGATAGAGAGATGGAGGGAAAGAAAGACTGATTATTAATCTGTTGAGGAGCTGGACCCTGCTGTACTTGATTCTAGATTTATATTTCACTTTTCACTGGCAAGAATTTTTTTTTTTCCTCAAGCTAGTTGGGATTCTTTCACTTGAAATTGTGAGTATACTGTCAAATACACAAACTTGAAATTACAATGAATTCCAGAAACTAGCTTGTCCTTTCAAAGGTTTTCAGATATAGCCCAAATGTCATACAGCAAGCCACACCAGAAGCTGGTTCAGCTGTGGCCTGGCTGTACTCTCAGTGAGTTATGGAATCTGGACCTGCTGATTCTGTCTCTCCTGGCTGTTCAAGTGATGTCATCCCTGGTATTCTAAATCAGGCCTGCAGCCATCTCTGACTTCATTAGCATCATACTCTAAGAAGCTAGCAGGAGAACACTTTACATGGTGACCTGAACTCAGAGCCCAGGAGAATGGTAACACCTACCAGGGGAGCATTTAGTAGGAGTGAGCAGAACTCTGTAGCTAAGGATTGGAATGACTTTTGCTAGAAATAGTGAGAGTTGAAGTTACTGTTACAGAAAAAAAAAATCAACTGGCATGAGATTAATGGTCCACTATATGTGCTACACTGAAATTTTGCAATTTCCCCTGGTTTAAGGCAGGATGTGTCCTATATTTATCCTGAGGATTCTGGTTTGAGGGGAGTAAGGCCTTCACAGAGTTTTGCTTGGAGGCTTGAAGTTTAATCTTCTACCATTGCTTCTCCGTCCCAACCATCTATCTATCCGTCAGCAATCCTGGGTGTAATGATTTAGGTACAAATAGCATGAGATTAATGGGAATCTTAACTTGTGAGTATAAAATGAAACCGAAGGAAAGACAAAACTACCTCCTTAGTTGGAAAAAAAAAAAAAAAAAGATGACTCACGGTGCTCATCTGTCAAAGCTTTTAACTAAAAAGACACAGGACAGAAAGGAAAGGGACACTTGAAGACCAGAGGTTAAAATCCTTTCCAGATCAGGTTCCCTTTGCAACTAGCTACTTGATAACACATTGGTCCACTGTTTTTTGTTTTGTTTTGTTTTTTTCCCCTTTTACTCAATAGGCATGTTGTGGGGCTCATCTGGAGACCAGAGTCTTGTACACATTGGCTTTTTAACAGCTCCATGAGGGCATTGATCACAGATACTCTCTGGTTTTAACCTCAGAGCATGGGGTGGGTTTGGTTAAGTGCACTCACTGTCAATATCGCTCCTCCATACATAATGCAGAGCACATGCTCCAAGTGTTCACCGGGTAATTTGGAGTTCAATGGTTAGCAGAGTGAGAGAAGAAAAATCTCACGTTATGCTTTATAACTGTTGGTGTTTAACAGATCAAAAGCTTTAAGGAAATCACAACTTTGGTGCATTTTACTCTTGCAAGAGTGACTGGAGGTGATTTATTTCGATTTTAGTTTATTCCCCATGGGAAAGGTGGTAGATGTCACTGGCCAGGGCATAAGGAAGTGTCATACTCGGCATGAGTGTTGAGGGGACTAGTCTTTATGGAGCCAGAGGAGGTCTGGAGGAAGTCTGTGCTTTTTTGGTCACAAAATGCTATCTAGTCTATACATTCTGATTTGGCTCAAACAGACAGCATTGCTACTTTTTTTGGTCTCCTTTAAATTATGATATATATACACATAAACTCTCTGTATGGAGAGCAGAAAGGGACTTAATAAATTGTTTGGCCAGCTATTTTGACCCACTTCATTTTCTGTGTCTCAGTTTCCCTTTCAAATGAAAAATAAGAAAAGTTTACCAAGTGTCAGACACTGTGAAGACTAAATCTTCTGTGTCCGTCTTTTTTAAATTTTATTTTTATTAGAATAGAGTTGATTTATAGCAATTGTGTCGATTTCTGCTGTACAGCAGAGTGATCCAGTCATACATATATACAACATACATTCTTTTTCTCATATTATCTTCCATCATGTTCTACCCCAAGAGATTGGATATAGTTCCCTGTGCTGTACAGTGGGACCTCACTGCTTATCCATTCTGAATGTAATAGTTCGCATCTACTAACCCCAAACTCCCCACTGATCCCATTCCCTTTCCCCTCCCCCTTGGCAAGCACAAGGGGTTTGTGAATCTGTTTGTGAGTCTGTTTCTGTTTTGTAGATAGGTTCACTTGTGCTGTATTTTAGACTCCACATAGAAGTGATATCCTATGGTATTTGTCTTTCTCATTCTGACTTACTTTACTTAGTATGAGAAGGTCCAGTTCATCTACTGAACTTTGTTGCAGCCTCAGGAGGTAAGCATTATCCTTGTTCCAACTGCACAGAAGAGGGCGCTGAGACACAGAGAGGTTAATCTTCTGTCTGAGCTCACAAAGGAAAAAAGTAGTGAAAACAGATTTAAACAGAAAATTTAACATTTTGCCAATATACTTCTGATATTACTAATTTCTTTACAAGGGTTGTTATGAATGCGTGTATATATTTAATTTTAAATGAAAACATTTTTTGTTTTTTTTTAAGTTTTTGTTTTGTTTTGTTTTTGTTTTGTTTTGTTTTTGTTTTGTTTTGTTTTTTTTTGTCTTTTTTTTTGCCATTTCTTGGGCCGCTCTCGCGGCATATGGAGATTCCCAGGCTAGGGGTCGAATCGGAGCCGTAGCCACCAGCCTACGCCAGAGCCATAGCAACTCAGGATCCGAGCCGCGTCTGCGACCTACACCACAGCTCACGGCAACGCTGGATCTTTAACCCACTAAGCAAGGGCAGGGATCGAACCCGCAGCCTCATGGTTCCTAGTCGGATTCGTTAACCACTGCGCCACCACGGGAACTCCTGAAAACATTTTTTTAAACTGGAAGGTAATGCATAGACATGGCTAATGTATCGTTATTTAGTCCAATCTAGAAATCTCAGTCCTCCTACTCTCGGTCGATGGCCAGCTATTCCCTAGTGTGCTTGAGCCCTATTGCAGTGATTCATTCTATATGTTTCTGACTGCCTATTAATTCTTCCCTGTTCCAGTCCCTCAAAATTCTGCTCCTAGTTGAAGTCTAGCAAAGTATTTTTTAAGCTCAGTATACTAATAGTCCTTGATATATTAAATATACTTATTTTTCAAGTTCATATAGGCACATTTTAATAGCTAGCTCCCCCGATACCTCAATGAAAATTACTTTCTTTTAGATGGTAAGCCTGAGGGATGACACCTTTAAGTTAGTAAGGTTCTTCCATAAACTTACCACAGAGAAGTTACCTCTGTGAGCCAGGACTTCTAAGGGTCTGGCTGACAGATCACTTCTATCTGAATCATCCAACATGTATGATCAGAATTCAGACTCCCAGGGCCACTTAGCAATTCTGAATAGTTGCTCTAACAAGATCCTTAGTTGGATCGTAAACACATTATAATTTGATGTCCATTGCTCCAGGGTTAATTATCCATCCTACCCTATAATATCTTACAGTTTTATACACCAGTAGGTATTTACCATGAGGGATGTCAGGGCCAGTTTACTCAAAAGACCATTGACTATTGGGGGTTCCCTGGTGGACCAGTGGTTAAAGATTCAGTGTTGTCACTACTAAGGCTTAGGGTTTGATCCCTGACCCAGGAATTTCTGGATGCTGCAAGTCCACCAAAAAAAAAAAAAAAAAGTTTAGGAATTTCTGTTGTGACACAGTGGAAACGAATCCGACCAGTATCCACGAGGATGCAGGTTTGATCCCTGGCCTCACTCAGTGGGTTGGGGATTTGGCGTTGCCGTGAGCTGTGGTGTAGGCCAGTGGCTATAGCTCCAATTCGAACCCTAGCTTGGGAACTTCCATAAGCCACAGATGTGGCCCTAAAAAGAAAAATAAATAAATAAGGTTAGAATGGAGGAGGAAAAGAAAGAGCATCAACTATCACAGATGAGCACAACATCAACTTGAAAAACTTTGTGAGCATCTTGCATGAAGGGATAGAGGAGTTGTGAAATTCAGGGATCTGTTCATTAAAAGGGCTCTTTTCCTAGAAAAGGGTCAAATAACATTTTCTTGTCTTGCCTTACATAACACATTTCCTGGAATCAACCAGTAATACAAATAAAACCAGCTGCTCCACTTAGCTGCCTTTTTTTTATACCAACTTGATTCACTTGCAACTCGATTTCTAATAATTCATTTTCCCTGAAGGAAATTTAATAGATGTACAGAGATGTTTATTTTTAAAAGTAGGCCTTTCCAATGTCTCTCATGTATATCATATGAAGGACAAGGGACAAAAGAAACCTTCCTCTAGGTCTGACCAGATTCTGAGCAGCCAGTGAGCAGCAGGAAAGGAGTCACTGGTGCAGTGTCTCCCTGACATGGTAGTGAGTTGTAACACAGGAGCTTTGCCTGTGACTGAAAGTACAGGAAAAAATCAACCATCCTGGGAACATTGAGATCTGCTGAACCATATACTCTAAGCATCCAGAAAAATCTCAAGTCTCTCACTTCAAAGGTGTTGGAAAACTTTCAAGTGCAAATGCCAGAAAGCTCAGAACCAGAGTTGAGAGGAGCATAATTTTTGTTTTTATTTTCAAAGGAGAGTGGTGTCTTCGGGAATTACCATGCGTACATTATTTTGAGTAGGGGTGGTTTCTATTTAAGGGTCTCTGAGGCCAAGACAAAATAAATGAAGTTGGTTGTGACACCCGAAAGCACTCCTGCTCCCGAGGGCCTGTCAGTCATGATATTCCTTGCCCATCCTCTCCCTGCCGCATAAATTGGCCACGGGGTGCAGTATGTGACACAGAAAGCTTCAATCTCAAAATATTTCTCTCAACCCAATTTTTCTTAAAATTGGTCTGGCTATTAAGTTGGAAGACAGAAAATAGAACCTTTGTGAGGGAGGTACATTCCCAGAGACATCTGCCACTCAAAGCAACTGTATTTCCACAGGCAAGTCTGTTGTCCACAAAGCACTGAATTGCTCATGTCCATAGAAGAACATATGAAACATCAAATTTTGGTGACGGTCAGGAGGCAAGTTTGTGGAATTTGCTGTAAATTCCTTTGTTGGAACAAATTCGGAGCTGCTCCCTAGGGACCCCATTCACAGAATTTTAAAGCTTTCACTGGGTTTCAAAGACAAACAGAATGATCTTGTGGTTCAGTGGCTACACTGGTAAATCATTGATTTAAAGAGCCTATGACAAAAACCCCTTAAAAACCCATAAAATATACATTGCATAAAATATTTCACACCTTTTGGAAATCTGTGCATAGGCTAGATCCTCCACTAATGGAGACTCTTGGGCAGCCTCAGGGTTTTAGTAGCTTCCTTCTTCCTGGTAGATGCACGCACCCAGGAAGAAGTGGGCTCTGTTGTAGCTGATGTCCTCAATACAGGCAGGAAATCTTTAAGGACACACTGAAAATGGAAACCAGTTATTAAAACAGAGTTGTTCTTCAAATTTCTGAGTGAATGGCCTTAGAAAATAGTTCTGGAAAAAAACTTTTTCCATGATCTGACAGAGCCCCTGGGCTAGGTTCGTCAGCTAATAGTGTTATTGAGATGTTTGATGGATGTTTACTTTTCCCCCAGTTGGGCTGTAGAAGCTTTTAAGGTTTTATCATTTTGAAATATGTCTATGATTTTTCACTGCATGGTTAGTGGTTTCCTTCCAGGTTTTTATGCATATGGTTTCTGGAGAGATGATATCCCCAGTAATGTGGGGACCGTGCACAGGAATCTGGTGTCTCTCTATTAATTCTTCCTTAATATGAAGGATATGGTGGTTGTGGGTAGGGTGGCAATGCTCATATCTGAATGAAATATCAGAGAGAAAATTTCATTCAACAAGTATTTTATGAAGTGTCTAATACATACACAGCAGAGTTCTGGATGTGGGGGTATGAACTGTGATCCAAAGCAACAAAGCTCCTCACAGGGCTTCATGCTGATTGAAGAAGAAAAAACAATGAGCAATTAGACCAATATATAGTATGGTTAAGGCGATATAGATAAAAAAAAGTGAGGCATAAAAAACATGAAGATGTGGAAGTGAGTTGGTAGGGCTATATTACTGTATTTCATTAAACCAAGACATGAGTAATTGCAAATATGCACCTATATTTATCCACCAATAAGAAGAACAGAAAAGCTTCCAATTATAGTGATGAGATGCCATCAAATGTAAGATACATCTAATTCTCAGAGATATTAAAGTTAAGAAAACTGTAAAGGTCATCTTAAATCAAAGAAAGAGTATGTATAGTGGGTTGTCAGGAAAGGCTTTATGGATAAAGTGATATTTAAGCAGAGACCCAAGGGAATCAAGGGTGGGAGATGTATGACTATTGGAGAAAGGACATTTACATTGAGTGGCTATAGATGCAAAGTTCTTGGGGTGGGAACATGCTTTGAATGCTCATGTTTGAGGAGTAGCAAGCTGGCCAGTACGGCTGGAGGAGAACAGGCCGGGTGCAGACCCCATAAGGCCTTCTAGGTCATCGTAAGAAATTTAGATTTTACTCTGGGTCAGAAGGAAAGCCAGGGAAGGTTTTGAGCAGAGGAGAGACACAATCTTTTTTCATTATTATTAGAATATAGTTGATTTACAGTGTTGTGTCGATTTCCGCTGCACAGCACAGTGACCCAGTCATACATATACATGTAGGTCATACATATGTTTATATGTATGTCATACATGCACATATATGCATGTCATACATATGTATATACTATGACCCAGTCATGCGTACCTATATACATACATATATATGTATGTATACACGCACATATTTTTTTCTCATACTATCTTCCATCATGATCCATCCCAGAAGACTGGATATAGCTCCCTGTGCTGTAAAGTAGGACCTCATTGCCTATCCATTCTAAACGTAATAGTTTGCATCTACTAACCCCAGACTCCCATCCATCCCACTCACTCCCCTTTCTTCCTTGGCAACCACAAATCTTTTCTCTACACCTGTAAGTCTGTTTCTGTTTTGTAGATAGGCTCATTTATGCCATACTTTAGATTCCACATATAAGTGATATCATATGGTATTTATCTTTCTTTCTGACATACTTCACTTAGTATGAGAATCTCTAGTTGCATCCGCAACCTTAATTGAAGATATTCTAGCTGTTCTCCACTCTGTGGAGAATAATCAGGAGAGGAAAGTACTGAAAGCAAAACAATTTGGTAGCAAGCTTTTGGAATCATTTGTAAAACAGCCAGTAGTGGCTTGACTAATGAGTAAGTTCCTGGCAGTGAAGTCGATGGGAAGCAGTCAGATTCTTAGTATATTCCAAAGTTACAGTCTTTAAGAGCAAGAAGCTGTACGTAATCCTGTCTTTAAAAGAGTATACTATTCTTTAGGAAGGCCAATCATATTTGTTATACAACTGAGCTGATATCTAAGGGGATTTCTTAGATAGGAAAGACACAATTAATGGAAAGCCCTAAGAAGGAACAGAATTTAGAAACAAGAAGATGTCAATGTCCAGGACCTCTGGTGAAGAAGCTCAGGATTCCCCACCTGGGCATGGACAGTAGTTTAAACTATGTATTAAGATGCAGAATTTATCAGTTCCCGTTGCGGCTCAGCGGAAATAAATCCGACTAGTATCCATGAGGATGTGGATTCAATCCCTGGCCTCGTTCAGTGGGTTAGGATACGGCATTGCCATGAGCTGTGGCGTAGGTTGAAGACGTGGCTTGGATCCTGCTGTGGCTGTGGCCGGCGGCTACAGTTTCAATTCGATCCCTAGCCTGGGAACCTCCCTATGCCACAGGAACGGCCCTAAAAACACACACGTACAAAGCACAATTTCTCTAGAGTGAGAACAGCTTGTGTGCTGCAGAAAAATGGAACCAATTGAAAGTGCTTGAGGAAAATTCTTGAGATTCCACAAGTATCTTTATCCATCCACACTGATGATCCCAGTCCACACTGTTTTATGAACTCTCTGCTTGGCAAATCAGAAAGTTTAATCTAGGAGTTCTCATTGTGATTTAGCAGGTTAAGAACCCAATATAGTCTCCGTGAGGATTCAGGTTCAGCCTTGCTCTGTGGGTTAAGGTTCGGTGTTGCCACAAGCTGTGGCGTAGGTTGCAGATTCAGCTCAGATCTTGAGTTGTTGTGGCTGCGGCAAAGGCCTCAGCTGCAGCTCCAATTTGACCCCTAGCCCAGGAACTACCGTATGCTGCAGGTTCAGCCTTAGAAAGGAAAAAAAAAAAAATCTGTTTTTATAATTACTTTAAAGAGAATATTGCTTAACAAAATTCCAAATTTTAATTACTGAAAAGTAAGAGGTAATAACAGATGAAACAGTTCAACTTTGGGATCCACATACCTGGGCTTGAACAACAGGCTGAAGCCTTTTGTTTACCTGGGCTTAGGAAATATACTTATTAACTCCTCTGAGCTCTCAGCATCAACCTCTGAATAATGAAGCTAATAGTAATACCTCCCTCATAGGATCATTGTGAGGATTGAAGGTTTTTTGTTTTTGTTTTTGTTTTTTGTCTTTTCTAGGGCTGCACCCGTGGCATATGGAGGTTCCCAGGCTAGGGGTCTAATTGGAGCTGTAGCTACTGGCCTACACCAGAGCCCCAGCAACGCTGGATCTGAGCTGCATCTACAACCTACACCACAGCTCACAGCAACAATGGATCTTTAACCCACTGAGTGAGGCTAGGGATCGAACCTGCATCCTTAAGGATGCTAGGCAGATTCGTTTCTGCTGAGCCATGGTGGGAGCTCCAAGAATAAGGTTTTTGGCATCCAGCACAATGAGTGGCACAGAGTAAATAGTTATCACCATTATTTGTACCTTAAAGGCACCCAAATGAAAAGTGCATGATGCCCTAGAGACCAACATTGTGGCAACAGTCATCCTCCCAGTTGGAGAACAAAAAGGAAGTCTGATGGTGCCCTACAGACAGACACATTTAACTCGAGGGAAGAGATGAGGAAGAAGAGTTCCAATTGAGGCTCTTTTCCTATCTGGGTTTTCTTTCCCTCCCAACACTCTCTATGACTTACATGGCAACACTGGCTCTCCTTAATCAGGGGTCTATCTTGAGTTCTGTGTCTCATTAGAACCTGTGTTAGCTGGTGAGAGTCCACTGAGTTAATTAGGGGAGCAGGTGGAAAACCTAGAGAAATAATAGAACACCTGCTATTGTGGGGCCCCAGGAAACCTCTTTAGTGTTCACCTGAGAATCATCCTTTGTTGTAACTGTGCACAGTTGGTGGACATCTCAGACCAGTCCTGCTGAACCAGACTGTGTTAAATTTGTTGAACTAAACTCTTTGAATTCAGTTTGGTGTTTCTCCTGTTCTGTCTTTGACTCTTGCTTTCTCCTTCACCTAGTTCTTCTCCTGCCTCTCTCCCTTTCATTTCCCATCTGTCTCACTTTCCCCAAGTTGGTTTGTCTCTACACATTCCTCTGGCACCTTTCACCAAAGATCCTTAGAGCTCAGCATAGTTGTTACCTAGTAGGCTTTGCAGAGCATTTATCATTGTTTTCATCAAAGGACCAATTAACTCCCTGCTGCCCTTCACCAACCTGCAGCAAAGGGCCATGCTGTTCCTGGTTAGTTTAAGGCAGCAGGGAGCTAATTGTTCTCTTAGTTCGTGTGGTGGTAAACTCCTTTTATGATGTTCACAGGTTCACACCCTACTCTTAAAAGAATTTTTTTTTTTTTTTTTACTACCTTCTTGGCTGATTACTACCCTGACTGTAATCTACTTTTATGGCAGGAAAGGTGCTGTCAAGGCAGCTCCAGGCAAAGTGGGATAATACAGTGTCACTTGACACCTTTCACTGTGAGCTCTGGCTTCCTTAAGTAATGGAGACAGACTGCATCATTATTTTTAAGGAAAAAGATGTCACTGTTTGGCTGAGTTTGTGTTCACTAATGTGCAGATTTGGGAGGCCATCATTTTCTATTTTCCTTGGATGCATTATCATGAGATGGCTAGAACAGAGGAGGCCCTGTCTCACATCCAGTGCCATGGGGTCTTGAAAAATGTAGGCATTCTACAAAGGTTACTGTTTACAAACAATGTGTTCATAATCACCTGTGCATTTGTTAGGGTCTAGTTAACATCTGCATGCACTGTGAATGAGTATTAGAAATATTCATAGGAAATGCTAAGTGCATACATCTTGTATTAAAAAAAAAAATCCCTGCAATACCTGTGGAAGAAATCTGCATGTTTTGGATATTATGGAAGCAAATATGTACAGTAAAAATGTTATCTTTTTTCATAAAGCCCAATTATTGATTAGCACCTTTGGTTCTACCTATACAGCATGTATCCTATGATATTGCCAACAGTGAGAGTGAGATTTGCCTACCACTACCACATATACGTGGATGTACAATAAAGATTAAGCCACTACTACTGTAGTAATTGAAAGATATTAAGAAAATGTTGTAGAATTGATTTACTGACATTACTTTGCACCGTGGTGATTCTTTCAGTTGAATCACAACGCGCACACACGCAACAATCACAGTCCTCATTTCCTTTTGTGCCTTACCTTCCTCATCCCCTTTCTCCTCCTTCTAACCCTCCTTTACTTTCTTTTCGAATAGGTATCTTTCCATCTGTCCTTTAATATTTTTTAAAAATAAGTTATTTTGGGAGTTCCCTGGTGGGCTAGTGGTTAAGGATTTGTCATTGTCACTGCTGTGGCTCAGGTTTGATCCCTGGACTCAGAACTTCCATGGGTGTGGCCAAAAAAATAAATAAAGTTATTTCAAGTAGCAACTTAAGGAGTATCTTGATAACTGCTAATCTGTCCCTTGCTTCAGTTATCTCTCCAGCTCTCTCCATTTCAGCTCCATCTCTAATCTTACAGCCTCTACCTTAGTCTAGTCTAACTTAGAGTTGTTGACTTGAGTTTCTCCTGCATACAATGAATCCTTCACACAGCTTCCAGACAATCTTCTTTTCCCATCTCTACCCCAACCCACCAACATGTTCCTGAATGCCTGAATCACATTTGTGTTCCAAGACCAGAATTGAGGACCTTCTGTCAACTGCCCACATCATTCCTGTCCAGTGGCATCACTTACTACTTCTCACTTTTGGCCTGCCTCTATTCTGGCCAAGTTCTGTGGCCTCATACCCCCTCAAACTAGTAACTCATTTCCTTCATGGTGCTTTGGAGCCTTGGAACAGATTGTCCTGTCAGCACCCTGCCAGTGCATGGGCTTCATTTCCTTATGAGCAGCTCAAACCTCTCACCTTCCTGGAAGTGTTTGAAGATTGTCATCTATCTTTATATGTGTTCTTCTACTTTGCATCATTTTACTTAATGCATCCGTATAGCTGGTGGCTTTCATTCATTGCTTGGTTACCTAGCAGTCTTTCTCAAGGAATTCTGTATGGGTATGTTTTCTTTTTTCCTGTTAAATTATAAACTAGCGCTTATTGATGATCTTGTTTCCAAAATGTTTTTGCATTTTCTTCTATTCCTGGTATAGAATTATATACATAATAGACACTATATGACTATTTCTTAACTAATTTTTCTCTCTCTTTCCTAATGTATATTCTATCATTGTTTCTTTTCACATCAGTGTAAAAAAACTCCCTAGCTAGATTATAAACTCCCTGCAATTGTAGATAAACTCTTTTGTAAAGCTCTGTTCTCAATAGGTAACCAAAATTGTCTTCACAAAATAAAATAATGAAGTCAATTAATTTAATTTTATTGTTTTTCTATTATTATTATTTTTCTTCTTTCACTACTGTTTCTGTAATTCATCTTGCTGTACTTTCCAACTGCTTTGGATATTAATAATATCTTTAAAGAAAAGTTTTAAGCTCCTTTAGGGCAGAGACTTCTATCCTTGTGTCTTTATACTGTACAATACTGAAAATACTGAACTGAATAAGTAATAGATACTAAGTAATAATTTGAAGAATGACCTTAAAAGAAACAATATTCTTCTATTCTATAAACAGCCTAATATAATCAGTGGTAGGAACATGGACTTTGTAGCTAAACTGCTTGCATTGAATCTGAACTCCATGCCCATGAGCTATGTGACTTGGCCAAGTTACTAAATCTCTCTGTGCCTCAGTTCACACATTTGTAATGTGGAAATCACAATAATGCCCACCTCATAAGGAAGTTTTGAAGATTACACTGAGTTAGTGCTATAAACTACTTATTAGTAAAAAGCCTGGTCTGCAAGAATTGCTAAAAGGTATGCCAGTATATGCTGCCCTCATGTACGATGGTCCAGTTGGGTAGTTCTCATCTTTTTTTCGGTCTTTTTGTCTTTTCTAAGGCCGCACCTGTGGCATATGGAGGTTCCCAGGCTAGGGGTCTAATGTGAGCTGTAGCCACTGGCCTAAGCCAGAGCCACAGCAACCACAGCTCATGGCAACGTCAGATCCTTAACCCACTGAGCAAGGCCAGGGATTGAATTGCAACCTCATGGTTCCTAGTCGGATTCATTAACTACTGAGCCACGATGGGAACTCCATCAACTTTAATCTTTGATGGTGAGAATAATCACACTCTGCTTTGGACCTTTTCTTATTAAAAATGAAATAATAATTTCTTAAATTTTAAAGAAATAGTAATATTTACAGTTTCTCATGATCCTTTTCTGTAGAATACTATTAATGATTGTTCTTGTTAATAAAAGAAGATCCAAGAATACAAGTCTACAAAATAACAAAAAATGCATTATAAGGTCAAGTAAAGTTTTCAGAAAAATTATAGAGCATACACCTAGATAGTGTTTGTGTAAATTGTATTTAAATCACCACTACAGTATTCTGAGCTCCTGACATGAAGGATGTGTGTAAGTGGGCCTTGGTGTTTTTTGGATGATGGCTTTGGAGAGAGGTGCTTTTTTAGAGTTCTCCTTAAGAAATTATAATTCAAACTTATGCTCTGGGTAGTTGGATCACCCATGATAAATCTACTTTCAGCCCAGAATCCCTTCCTCCTCCCATAACCATCTCAAGCCTTCACTTCCCCACCAGATAAACTCTTATTCATATTTCAAAACTCAACTCAGGTGTCATCTTCTAATTTTTTGTTCCTTCACCTCTACCTCCACCTCCAAAAAATTAATCAATTCTCAAAGCATCATCCACAACTTACTCATGTTCCTACCCTTGTATTTCTTACCTGTGTTCTAATTTATTTGTTTACATGCCTGTCTCCTTTTGGCTTAGTTACTTTATGGACTCTACTTTAGTAAGTCCTCTATCCCAACTTCCCAGCCTAGTTTCTAATATACTTTAACTGTCCAAAGTTTTTGTTTGTTTATTGATTTTATCACATTTTAAAGTCATGTATAAGAATGTTATAGAGTTGGTGAATAAGTATTCAAAGAGTACCAAGAGCATAAATCCAAAATTGGTAATAAAGCTCTAAAAATAAATTAGAAAAGAAAAAGGAAACATATGAAGCAAAGAACAGTAAATGAAGCCTATCTCCTGGAAGAGACATGTAAAACTCTTTAGTAATTTCTATTGTCTATGAAAAGAGTTGGAATGACACAGGCAGAAAAACCTTCATCTATGTTTACTTACAGAAAAGTAGACTTAGCAGAAGAGTGTCTGGGACAGGGCATGGTATAGGATGAACTTCCAAGTCAAATGGATTTGCTTTATAATTGCTGTTCAGCAACTTGTCATGTGGTTTTGGGAAATTTCTACATTCTTTCTTAGCTTCACTTTCTTTATGTAGCCCATGAAATCTACTCCTGAGTGCAGGTATGAGGCTTAAATAACCCAAGCTTACATGTTTGGCATAAGTAACTGCTGAATAAATGTGAACTATTGAACCATTAGAGTAGATAAGATCCAAGTTCATTAGTGGAAACAATATAATGATATGACAATTATCTTAGTTTAAATTAGCAAAATTCTTGAGGACTAAATCCACAGAGCTTTATTTTAAAAGTCATATAGCAGTGCTACTAGAATTCATGCACTCACATACTGATATTCATATACACTTTATTTCTCACTGTATACCAATTTTATTATTGCATTTAATTTGTTCTTTTAAGGCAGTAGTATCTTTAGTACAGAAAAAACTAAATCAGATACAGTGACTTAATGGTGCTATAAAATAATAATGACTGAGTTTTTTTCACAAACTTAAACATAAGAAGTAGATATTTTCTGCTTTAAGTTTCCAATGATTAAGTACTTGATAAGGTTCTAGATCCATAGCCCATCAATATGTTAAAAGAAAAGGTTAAATTCAAGCAATATCACTCTCTCCATTGCTAGTAGATATGCATGATGAACTAACTTCTCTGTGGACACAGACACTTGCAACTCAACCTAGTTCCATATATGATTAAAAGTTTGAAAACACTGTCAAGATTTGACTGTTTTGAACGCCTATCTTTAAACTGTTAAGACTCATGGATTATGACCATAGCTTTAGAAAACATTAGACTTAAGATTTATTTGCATTCTCTTTTCCCACCCTGGCCACTAGAAAATAAATAAGAACAGTACTTTTTAAAAGTCCAGGAGTTTCAGCATATAAGTAGACACAGACTTTGAATTTCAACTTTTAATAACAAGGTTATTTTTAGGGGAAGAAAATTCATTATTTCAACATGGTTTTGTTAGCAATCATCAATAAGTTCAAGGAACTGAACAAAAACAGAGCAAAATCTGTCTTTGATCATTGAAAATGTCCACTAGATCAAGAGGATTGAACAACTCCAAGCTTGAAGTGCTGTGGAGAGGTGATTGATTGAAATAGTACTATGTTATGAAGATCTTCTTCCACACAATGTTGAAATTAAAATCTCACATAGTCCCCACTTTAGTATGACTGCATATCATTATTACATCAGATTATTGCTTGTGTGCTTATTCATAGCATCCTTCTGTGATGGCTTTTATTTCTATTTTCAGAAAACTCAGAATATAGTAAACTTAGTAACTTTCTCAAACTCCCGAGACAGGGCAGAGAAAGATTCAGTGGACAGCATCAGAAAGTAAACTTATACATTGTAAGTTTTCTAGTAATTAGCTAAGAGGTAATCTTTAAAAGGTAAAGGAGATATGTGCCCACATATATAGGATTAGGAGATATTTGGAAGCTTGAATTAGCCCCTGCCCCTGTTAATAATAAACATCTTTGTGGACAGACTCATTTGTATAGTCATTTATCTCTCCTTCTTCATCCCCTCCCAGACCCTTTCTTTATTACAAGGGACTCCAAAGAAAATTTCCCCATAAAAACATGGCCTGTGTGCCTTACACTATTCTCCTGCCTATATACACACTGCCTTAGTTTGACAGCTAAATCAATTAATCATTACCAGGCTCCTCCTGGCACTGACACAGAGGGCCTTTCAGTTGGCAGAAGACAAAAAAATACATAAAAAAATAAATGCTTTAATACACTAATACTTCATTTGCATTTACTCCTCCCTCCCCCACCTATGAATAGAATCAACTCAGATTTCCAGCTAACTAAAATTTCCCAGTAGCATAAACATGATAAAACCGCTCGAAAATATTATAATACAATAATACTTTCTATTTCTATCCCATACACTGCCCACATGGAAAGAATCCAAGGTATTTTACTGGTTTAAAAAATAAACACTATTTCTCACACATCCTGTTCTATATAACCCTCAACCTTGTGTCAGGATTCTGAAATAGAACTAGCTCTTATGTTTCCTATTCTAATTTTCTTAAGTTTTATGCTACCTCACTTTAAAGCTCATCAGAGACAATTTCCCTTTCTTAGGATTATAAATTAAATTCTCCCACAGAACTTATGAAGGATCCCTGCTAAGTCTCCAACTTTCTCCAGTTTCCATGAGGATCTTGAAAGCCCCAAATAGTTATAGATCCTGGACACCTTTTATTTAATCTGCCTAACTAAAGGCCATAAAGATGGACTGCCTTCATAACAGATGGCATCATGGATGGAGAGGTTCTTTCAATGTCAGACTTGGTGGACTCCTGGACTGCCCTCTTAGATCCAGCAAGAAGTGAATATTAATCTTTTTTTTTTTTTTGGTCTTTTTTGCCTTTTCTAGGGGTGCACCCATGGCATATGGAGGGTCCCAGGCTAGGGGACTAATTGGAGCTGTAGCCGCCAGCCTATGCCAGAGCCACAGCAACTCCAGATCCAAGCTGCATCTGCGACCTACACCACAGTTCACGGCAACCCCAGATCCTAACCCACTGAGCGAGGCCAGGGATTGAACCTGCGACCTCATGGTTCCTAGTTGGATTTGTTAACCACTGAGCCATGATCGAATATTAATCTTAATAACTCCCCCTAAATTCATACTTAATGTGTTTCTATTTCCTTGATGGGCTGAAATAGACATCAGAATTCTTATAATAGCACTTGGTGCATTTTGATGTTATTTTCATACAGTCTTTGGAGGTAGGAGAGATTTTAGGGAAGTGGGAAAATTTGTAGCTTGGCTTCCTTCATCTTGGCACTATGCCAAATTCTCAACATAGAAGTTTTCCTGATATCCTCATCATCCAGAACACCTGGGAATGACAGCTTTTATCATTCTCCTTGGTCCTGAAGAAATCATATACCACACAACTTTAGATTTTAACTCTGAATACCTTTTGACAACAACCACAAAAAGCTTGCAATTGCATATTTTGTAAGAGAGTGTGAATTTTTTCAAATTAGTGTAGAGGTGTCTAAAAGAATAGGAAAGGAAGATAGAGGTGCAATAGAAGTGAATTTAGGAGATTAATTTGACAAGTATGTTCTTAGAGCAGATGCTCAGTTGGATGGATACACAATTCGGTGTTAGTTCACATAGTTATAAAAGTAGTTTTAAAATGAAAAAGATAAAAAGTAGTGCAGATATTACCTAAATCCATAAATATTCAAAGTGCAACAATTAAAAAATAAGATAATTTTTCTCATTGAGATGTGCAGGTTTTACTTTGTCAGTTTGAATTCAGAACCAAAAAAGAAAGAGAGAAAAAACAGATATTTTATAATTGCACTCATAATATTAAGTAATACTGAATTATAAAACTTAGTTCAAGATGTATTCAAGTGATCCCAACTACTATACCAGTGGTAGGGGATTTCAGTGATTCTGCTGCAGAGATGTTTAATATATCAGTTTAAATCAGTTCTGTCTCCCAGAGTGCTGCTAAAGAGAAAAGTACACCCTCCTACCCCGTGTCAGACATCCTGAGTTTGTGCCTGCTGAGTCCTTAACCACTGAACCAGGACACTGGCTAAAACTGTACTCCCTACCCTGAGGCTTTCCACAACATCTCTTTAAGTTCTGCTTCTTCCCTATCCTTGAAATCTACCTACTTCCCTTCTCTTGGCTTGTCAAAGAATGAATGTGGCTGAACACACAGGAAGCATCTATATAAGGACATAGAAATGGTGGTGAATGTCTCAAAAGACTGAGCCTTTTGTTTTCTTTCAATTTTTAATTTTAAAAAATGATGCTATTCCTCCTTCTTAACCACAACCCTTTCATTATCTTCAGAGCTGGAGTGGATTTGAAGACAAGGCATTTTATGTTACTAAAGCCCATACTGCCAATGGGTAAAGGAAGAACCATCCCAGATACTCTCTTGACTACTCTAAAAAAATTCCAACCTCCCAGGAATGTCACATTATTATCTGAAGAATCACCAAAAGATTCAAAAAAGAAAAAATAAAATCTACCACGAAAGAATTGCTGGGGGATATTGACATTATTCTTAATAGATCTATAGAGAACTACTGTGTGACTTATTTGAGGATTTCAGGACATTGAGGTCATTATTTACCTTACGTAGTAGAGAAATGTAAACATGTTTTATGCATTTAGGATTTAAAAGGAAAACTATCCTTTTTTTGTATCAAAATTTAATCTGGAATGGTTTACACCCTATCCTTTCTCCTTTGAATTTTTGTGCTTATACATTTCAGACATAAATAGCAGAGGAATTTCTAAAACTAATTTTTTTCATGCCATTAGTGCATGAAACAATTTTGCAGTGATGTTATGTTTTTGATGGCTTGTGATCAATTTCTTCTACAATTTCAAAATAACTACAACACTGTTCTTATTAACCATTATTCGAGTTATTTCAGCTTCTTTTTCTACCCACTATATGTAATCTACCCATCATCTGTTGCCATTTCTCTGCCTCCTCCTTCCTATGTCTATAAAGTAGAACCTCACTATGAGTCCTGAACTATTGCAGTAGTCCCCAGACTCCTGCCTCTTCCTTTTTTCTTGGTCTTTTTAGGGCTGTGCCTGTGGCATATGGAGGTCCCCAGGTTAGGGGTTGAATCGGAGCTGCAGCTGCCAGCCTACGCCACAGCCACAGCAATGTGAGATCTGAGCTGCATCTGCAACCTACACCACAACTCATGGAGATGCTGGATACTTAACCCACCGAGTAAGGGCAGGGATCCAACCTGCATCCTCATGGATGCTAGTCAGATTCATTTCTGCTGAGCCACAATAGAAACCCCTCTTCCTCTTTCTTTTGTGGTCTCCGATCTATACTGCTCTGCACAGTTAGATGGCATTTTAAAATCATATTTTGATGATAATTTACCTCACGTAAAGCTTTTCAAGAGATCTTTCCTTTTGGTAGAATGCTTTAAGCTGACACTTGAGCCCCAAATTTGTATGACCACAGCCTGTTTTCTCAATCTTTCATTCTACTAATTTTTTCCATGAGTCTTTCTTCCTGGATAGAGTGTTCTATGGACAGTCTCCTGGACATTTCCATCCCTCACTCCTTGCCTTTTGGGTTTGGCTTATGGTGTGTTCAGGGTCTGATTCCCTAGCTTTTCTCCTTTGCTTATAAACATTGAACATAAGCCCTTCTTCCTCTTCCATGAAGCCTGTTCTACCAGAACTTCTCAAAGTAATCCCATAATTCATGTCTTTAACATTCATTCTGTCAGTTAATTATCTTCTCTCTCGGATTATTATGTAAGTGTTTCCCCTGTGTACCAACTAAAATAAAAACTCTTCAGCATTTCTGTTTCCCTTGAATTCCCAAATCTCCTAGCAAAATTCTAGGAGGCAATGGAGGGAATGCATACATGAAAAAAGATTATAAAAAAATATTTGATAATGAGATACTCTGATTTCCTTTCAAGCTATATTTTAGTCCCAATAAACTATAGTCATTGTTTATATGTTAACATTCAAAACAATACATCAGCATTGGGGGCAGGCATTTTGGCCATTTGTAGCTTTAAGGTAACAAAAATTGACATCTGGTTCATGTCTCTGTGTTCTTGTTAAATATGATAATATTTAATAAATTGTTCCACTGTATTTAAACTCCTCATTATCCTACCCCATCACTGCTTTCTATTATTTCTTTCATTTGTTCACATTTCATTTGTGGTAATAAATTATTTGGTATGATCACGTTGTGCCCACCAGCCAGGATTATTCTAGCCCTCTGTTCCATTCTATCCCATTATATAACCTGAAAGTCCAAGACCCTTCTTGGTCCCCAAACCTACAACTTAAGCTTTCTATGCAAAGATAAATATTTTCTTTGTCAGGAAGACATCAGACTCCATGAAAACACTTTGCTTAATAATGCCTAGACTGGAAAAGTGAAAAATCCAGTATTTTAAACTTACCCTCATTGATATGAATAAAGGTGAATTTTCTAGTTTCAAAATGGAGCTTATGGTGGGAGTGTACAATGGTGCAACCATTGTCGAAAAGTTTGTTAGTTCCTTAAAAGGTTAAACATAGAATTACATAGAACCCCATAATTCCACTCCTAGGTATATACCCAAAAGAAATGAAAACAAGTATTTTTAAAAATTTGTACATGAATGTTCAGAACAGCATTATTTTCCAATGCTGCTGCATTATTTTCATTATTTTCAATACTGCTGCATTATTTTCATTATTTCAGTGTGTATGTGTGTGTATATATATATGTACTGTGTGTGTTGTGTGTATACAATATACATATACATGTATATATATACATATATATCTACATCATAGATAAACCTTGCAAACGTTAATGCTTAGTGAAAAATGCTAGTCTCAAAATAACTCATATTATGTCATTCCATTTAAATGGAGTATCCAGAATAGGCAATAGCAATACTATAGAGACAGAAAGTTGATTAGCAATTGCTAATCTCTAACAAGGAACTAGAGACAACTGAGTGATAGTTAAAGTTTACAGGGTTTCTCTGGTGATGAAGGTGTTCTAAAATTGACTGGGGTGATGGTTGTATATATCTTTGCACATACTGAGACCTACTGAATTATACATTTAAATGGATAGATTATATGCATATATTGTATACTATATTAAAATAACTTTTAAAAATGGAGCTTAGAACAAGTTATTTCTTATTTAGATAAATAGGTATTTATACTGAGACATTTACTTACAGATAATGGAGGAGTAAAAAATCTCAACACGTTTCAGTGCCACCTCCTGATAGCTTAGTCCCATTGGAAAGGATGTGGAGGAACTCTTGTGGTAACTGACAGTAAGAGATATGGTTTCTGTCTAGTCTAGGGAAGTACATGCTAACCTTAGGGAAGCCAAGAGTTCTCAGAGAGTAAGTCAGAGGAAAGAAAGGAAGTCTGTAAGGTCCCAGGCAGGTAGAAGAGCAGCAGCATGTTCCAAGTCTGCATCTATTGACCTCAGGTTGTACTGGAGAGAAACCATCAGATCTACCCTTTTTCTTAGGGTCAGCAGTGTACAGTCTGACTTTTATAGCCAGGTGACAAACAACCCAGTCATTTGGAGGTTGACCAATTGTTTAGAGGTGCTGAATGCTCAGAACTCTGAGGATTATATAGCATTCTAAGTCAAAAATAATCTTTTAAAAACATACCATTAGTTCCTAAATTCCAATTATTTCCTTACAAAAAATCACATATTCCTCCATGTGAAATTCTAATAGCCAGCTTTATATCTAGAATTTACAGCCTTTATTTCATGGAATCCTCTAGTGATCAACAAAAAGTCACAATACACATGGTATTTACTTAAGGGGATGAAGCCCCAGAGAGGGTCGGTTCCAGGACTAATGACCAAAGGCACTGCACTATTGCCCCCACCATCTTGGTTTCTGCCCCTGAATGACCTCATTTCACCAATGAACAGGGTGATTTTGTTCTGAAAGTATATTTAACATGCCCAGGAAAGTTGTCATAAATGATATCCGGGGCTGCAACTGCTGCCTGATCCTTCTTCCCTTTGATTTCATTCCCAAACATGAAAAATAAGGAAATTAAAAATGTAAACACCATCTGTCATCAGTTGCAAATCATTCCCTCCCACCACAAGAGACTCTCTCTAAAAAGACACATTCTCCACATTACACTTTTTTTTTTTTAAAGTAAAGGAATAAGTGAAGGGTAATACTAAAGAGCTCTAGATTCTAATTTACTTTGTTGATTTCCCACTGTTGTTTAATAAAATGGGCTGTTAACATAAAGGCTAATGAAGTGCTCTGATGACCACAATAGCCTACAAGTGACATGACTATCCTCTTCCTTTTGCCCATCCGATTAGTTTGAAAATATCAGTATACCAGAGGTGACTTTCCAAGTAAAAATAAAAAAATGCCATCTACACTTTCCACTGTTAAAAAAAAAAAGCAACTATTAACACTTTTAATAAGTCAACCACAATATTTCATATGAGTATGATATATGCTAATGTTACTAGTGGCACTGATAACATGCATACAGATCTTCTAAATGAGAAATAGGGGTAAATATGTATACATAGGGCAACTGGTTCTGAACACTGCCTTGCTTATGAACACAGTTTGTAGTAGTAATTTTTAAAAACCATATACACATGCATACTATAAATTTTCAAATCCCAGAGTTCCCGTTGTGGTGCAGTGGAAACAAATCCAATTAGGGACTATGAGGTTGTGGGTTCAATCCCTGGCCTCGCTCAGTGGATTAAGGATCTGGCATTGCCATGAGCTGTGGTGTAGGTCACAGACACGGCTCGGATCTGCCGTTGCTGTGGCTGTGGCATAGGTGGGCAGCTACAGCCCCAATAAGACCCCAGCCTGGGAACTTCCATATGCCATGGGTGTGGCTCTAAAACGCCGAAAGACAAAAAAAAAAAAAAAAATTCAAATCTTTGTCTTCTTCAGTCTCTCTCAAGCTTGCCTCATTCATTCTTGATGTGCTCAACCTAATGTTGATGTACTAGTATGAATGAAAATGCCACACTGCCAAATGCCCAGGATTAACCACGTTGTTCCATCATACCCAACCTGATACTTCTACATACTCCACTCAGAAGAGTGTGTGTGTATGTGTGTGTTCCTACAAAATCACTGATCTGAAAAATGGCTTTATATTTCTCTTGGGAAAAATTTTTAAAAAAACTCACTACTCACATTTATGCTCCTTCCATCTTCTGTCTCTTTCTCCACACACTGTGCACTATTGAGTGGTGTCTTTGATTATAGTACATGAACCAGAAAAGAAGAATGGGCTCTTGCTAAAGAGAAGAAAATCTCACTGATAGCTCGTGGGTTGTTTGCTCACTTACCTGGAAATGGCTCAGAGTATTTCAGTATTAGAAGCAATGTTGGAATTTTTCTCCTGTGCTTCCTGAGCTAGTCGTTAGGAAATATAAGATTTCTGTAATCACGAAAAGCAAAACCATTAGAGTTTTCCCAGACTGCGATTAAATCAGGAGTACAAAATGTGTTTAGGACCCAGCATAATTATTTACAGTCAGCTCCCTGAGAAATATGACAACAGGCTGAGTTACTTAGTTCTCCTTTATATTGAATCTTTTCTTATTTATCTTCTTCTCATTGTTAGGTTTTGGAAATTTATATATTTGCTTATTCGCTGCTTTATTCTTCTTCTTTTTTTTTAAAGAAGTAAACCATTACTAGTCCTTTATAATGAAAGAAATCCATTACTTATTTTATCTCGCAAAAGCCACCCCACCCCACAAAAATCAGAAAGAGTGAATTAATTCTTCATTCCTATTCACTGTAAAAGAAAAGACAGTATAACATTGAGCTGAGTCTTTACAACAGAACAAATCTCTCTCTGTGGTGGTGACCGGTAGAGCACTGCGTATCATTTTGTACTACAAAGAGGAATGTGCTGGGGTCAGGAGAGACTCAGACAGGGCAGGAATGAATGACACTACCAGTTTGGGCAAACAAATTAGTTATTTATCATAAATTCATAGGGTACCTTCCTGGGCAGCTTATATAAGTACTTAAAGTGTTTTATTCAATTTCCTGAGGATTGAGTTAAACCAAAGAAATACTGATAGAGATCTTACTTCATATTCCTAAAAGAAATAGCCCATAATTTCATATTACAGACATCTTGTCCAACACGTCTTTCCTTGCCCTCTGCCACCGTCCCTGACCAGGAGTAACAGGTATAGTAGAATGTGGAGATATGGGTGTGAATTCCTGGGCCGAGGACATTTATGCGATGTCATTCACTCTGGGTTAGAGCTAAATGGCTTCCTGAGTAGACCAGGTAACGGCGGGACACCCGCCGTGGTGTCCCACCTGATACCCAACTCCTGGAGAGCCAGGAACCGTCTCCGCTTCTCATCACGTGGAACACAAACATATTTATTGAATTTAAACTGACTGGCTGAAATTTAAGGCAATTTAAGAAGTCTTTCATCTTACTTCTTACTCCTCCTTCTTCCTCCCACCTCAGGGTGAAATTCTACTGCTGTTTGTGATGGAAATGTGATTGGATATTATGTAAACTTTAATGTGTCCCTTATCTTGGAAGACTAAGTTAGTGTCAACTATAAACACATTAGCCCACAATAGTGGGTTAGATTTCTGATAAAAAGAAAGCTCCCAAAGAGTAGAGCAAAAAAGATAACAATCTTCGACTGCTACAGTGGAGGCTGAGGCAGCCAGAGGGCAAAGGGATTGGGGAAAGGAAGAAAATATGAAGGATGCAGAAGCCCATTGGTAAAAAGCCTGGTATGATGGGAGCAGGGAAAACAGATGTGACCTAGTTTTTAATTATACCTCAGGTGGGCATCCTTGGGACTTAATTTTGGGGAATATAGAAATTTGAATATTTATTATAAAGTTTTTGCACAGTAAAGATTGGGAGAAAACACGAGTCAGAGAAAGACCGTTTTGTAGATATAGGTATAGATGTATATCATATATACCGCATGCATTTATGTAACATATATGTAATATGTACATGTATATACACATGAATAGGTAATGAGTAGTTCAAAATATTTTTCTTTGAAAAGGTGAGAATTTAACTGAAAATTAATAACACAAACAATTCTTGATAAGAAAAAGATTTTCTATATAGCAGCAAAGTGACTCATAATCAAAATCAGCCACTTCAGGCCAGACACTACATAAGCATAGATAAATAAGCAAATCAATCAGCTAAACAGTTATTTTTCATTCTTGGAGTTTGGAGATCTCAATAGCCATTGAGACTTTCACCAAAAAAAATGTTATTTTTGAGTTCTGTGGCCAATTGCTTGCCATTCTAACCTCAGATAATAGCCCAAGCCTGTTTTCACATTGTTCATTAGAACCATATATGTGGATATACCTGTGACACAAGCGTTTCTTGAGTGTTGACAATGGGCAGGACACTAAATGCTACACATAAACTGCACCAATTTCCTGCCCTCCAAAACCTCATACTTTTGGAAAGCAGACATATATAAATAAAATGAGTAACAGTATGCACATATGTCATACTAGCTGTGTGCCAGAACCATTCTATGTGCTGTATCTCACCCCCACCCTGTAGGTATATATTATTCAATGCTCAGAGCAGCCTTATGAAGAAGGGAACATTACTATCCCATTTCACAATAAGAAATTTGGATATAGAGAGATGAAATTAATGTGTCCCAGGTTACACAACTATTAAACGGTAGAGTCAGGATTTGCACCTGGGAAGTTTAGCTGTTGAGTTTGTAAGTTTAACCACAGTGCTACAATGGAAAGACATATAGAGTATAGTGGGGATATAAATGAGCGAAGTTGTTGAGGATAAGAGAAGTATCCTAGAGAGAGAGAAATCTGAATTAATTCCTCAAATAATATGTATGGATGAGGGTATTGGGATGAGGAAAAACAGCCAGCAATTTACCTGCATGGTAGAGTCATTTTGGTTAATGATTTCTCTTTTTACTAAATAAGGCTTCTGTATAACAGATTTAGTTACTTTCATTCAGTCAACTACACTTCAATTAAGAGTAAGGGAAAATATTGGTTTTTCCTAATATACCGTGCTTAAATAGATTGAGAAGTGTGATGGAGTGAGGGAAAGAGATACACTGGCTAATCAATTGCATGAAGTGGGGCTGGGAGATTGGGGCATCATTGATTTGATGTAATAGAGAAGTGATAAGAAAATATCTCCCTGATTTAAAATATTTCCACTACCAGCCTATTCATGCCTTGGTGTTACAGCATTTAAGGCAGCAGATGTTATCTGGAAGGGATAAGCCCTTTGATGGTCATTAACACATTAGCTCACATTTATCAGTTCCCTAGCAGAGAGCAAAAAGGCTGAATGCTAGGCCAGTGAGGACAAAGAGGTTATGACTTGTGGAATATGGAGAAAAGAAAACTGGGAAGAGTGGTTGACATCTTGGGGGCTGCAGCAGACCAGGAGAGCCAGTGGGGCCTAGGGCAGGGGGCATGGATCTCTGCTGTGTAGCCTCAAATGTTATACTCAAATGCCCAAGAATGTTTATCTAGGAAAGAGTTACAGGAGTCTGCCCACAGTTCCACCATTTTCTTTCCCGTGAATAGAGAGTTGAGATGTTAATTGCACCCTGAAGGGGTGGGACAGGGTGGAAGCAAACAGATCTTCGGGTAGATTTTTTTTTCCCTGACTGATTATACGTGTAGTAGAGAAGGTATCAGAACTTACCAACCACCTAATTCCCTCTAGTGAGTGGCAGGCTTGAAATCCAGGGTTACTCTTTTCAGTTTAGTCATCCATCCCAATTCATGGTGTTACTCTTTTGCTGCCCTTGATGCGGGATCTTGTCCTGCAAAATCTGTGAATCTTCCCTAGAGCACAAGGTACCTTGCAGGTCTCAACCTAGATAAAGAAGGTAAACAGGTAAGCTCACATTACCATAAATTGCTTTTATTTGGGAATAGCAGAGGAGTTGCAATCTGAGAAATGCATGGTGTAACAAGCTACAGGCTAGTCTTTGAAGGGAGAGGCTGTGTTTATGGGCAAGGAGTGCAAAGAAGGGGAAGTCCAGTCAGAATCCAAGCAATACATTCACTGGCTTGAGGATGGGAGGAGATCCTTGGCAGAGAGTCACTGGCCAAGAGATAGTCTTGGTCTTCTGTAAATCAGGCATTTAATGGAAATCAGTATGTAGGCTTTTAATTTTTTCTGAGGGTGCCTGTGTGAGTATCCATTTCATATCCTCTGGTTCCATTTTAGATTGAAATCTTTTCATGTATGAACATGACAACATTTAGTGGGATAGGTGCCTCAATATTCCCACCTTTCCATGAAGGATGGCTTTTCCTTTCATTGCTCTGAACCCTCTCAAAGATAGATAGGTAGATGGATCCAGAGAGGATGTATGGCAAGGGTTACCAGGTCTAGCAAATAAAAATGGAAAATATTTAAATTTAAACTTTGGATAAATAATGGTACATTTCTGATATAAGTATATTCCATGAAATATTTAGGACATACTTAAGCTAAAAATGATCTGTTATTTATCTGAAATTAAGATTTAACTGGCTGGCCTCATTTTATCTGGTAACACTATATATGGCAGAGTGAAACAATCATAGGTATTGGTGTTTACCAGAAGAGGAATTCAGATCCCAAATCTGTTAACTAGCAGAAGTGTGCCTCTGGGAAATTTAGTCTCTTGAGCTGTTTCTTCCTTTGAACAACAGAGATAATAGCACTGAACTATCACAAGGTTGCTGAGAAGATTAAATAAGCTAATATATGAACTACATTATAAAATAATGTAAAATGCCTGCCAATTGAAGGGTCTCAATAAATGATGCTCCATCTGGGGCATAGCAGCAGTATTCAGGATGTCTTTAAAAACTGATAACTATGAAGGAGTTTAATTTCTCACCTTCTGAAAGGGTTTTCATTGTCTAGATGCATGATCAATACCTAATTTTCATGTAAATTTTGATCTGTTTTTCATTTCTAAAGGATTTGAGGGGCTGCTTTTTAATGTAAAATACTTCAAAATTTAATTGAACGCAGTCAGAGCCTGCATTCCTTTGCAAATTCACCCTCAAGAATTTGCTTCTTGCGTATCTAGGTTTGATTCCCAAAGCTGTACAGCCACTCTCCAGATTACCACTCTCCCTTTACATCCCGTCGGTGTATGTGAATTCTGCTGTACTGCACTCCCTGCCTTTTGGGTTCTCAGAACCTGTGTCTGTGTCTCTCTGTCTCTGTTTATCTCTCTTTATCATAGTAACACACTCCCTCTCTGTCTCTGACACGCGTACACACACACACACTCACACACACACACATACTCTCACTCTCTTACCTGCCCTTGCCTGGGAAAAAAACAGCCCATTTGTCTGTCTCAAAGAGAATAGGGGAGGTGTTCCAGAGATTTTTTAAAAATGTATTTTCTATTTAGAGGGGAGAGAGAAAAAGAAGGAGGATGAGAGATAACCCCTACGAAAGTCAAACTATCTATTTATTTAGTTATGTGTTTTGGGTTGCATTTTGCATTAATCGTCACCACACACAGGAGCCCTGCAATTTATTATTGGTGATAAGTGTGGACAGTAGCTATTATTTTCTCTCCCTGTTCTAAAATGTGGCATAGTGGGACACTTAGATTTATGGAACATGCATTATTCAAAACTCTAGTTCTGGAATGGCTCAGCAGGAAGACTCCCAGCTATTTCCATAACCTTTTTTCAAAATTCTTCCTCACTTGCTTTCTTCGTTTCCATATCAGGTGTTAGAAATCACTCAAAACTCAGAAGTGCGAGAATTCATCATGGAAATCTATCAGAACAGTACCTTTCACAAACAGGGATGACTAGGAGACCCCTATTCTACAAAATCCACTAACAAGCCCTGGAGGAAGAAAGTAGATTTTCATTGGAAGTAATGAGATTTAAGTCTCTAGCAAATTCCTTAGGTATTAAAACCTAAATACTATAGTCTCTCCCCTCCCTCCGCCCCAAAGTTGAATGTGCTAGTAACCAGAAATTATTCATCATCAATCATTTAAAGGTGTTTTTTCACTCAATACCCTAGTGTTTCATGCATGTGCAAAATACTTGAAAGAAAAACAAATTGGAAATCTGAGAAAGGTTATACAATAAAAATATTAAGGAATAGAAAATATTTCAAGTTCATTTGAATGAACTTACAAATATGAACCATTTGGAATTGTCAGAGTACAATAGTCATAACTAATACTGTAGTAATCATCTTTGTATGTATATAGTTTTAAGAGGCTCTGTATAAATTTAATTAAACATAAAGATATTCAGCTTGTGGTGGATAAGAAATCCATCTGAAAATGGCTGTGAATGAAATGAGACGTATAAGTTCTCACAAGAATGGGCAGGGACACCACCAATGGGGGACGTCTGAAAATGTTGTTTGACACCATTATAACCTACAGTGAATCAATAGGATAATGTAACTATAAACAATACAGAAGAGAGAGATAAGACAGAGGTGTGGTTGAAGCCTGATCTCAAGATAGCTGCCATATAGTTTTGATCTTATTTCATAGTTATTTCTCTAGCTTTCAAAAGGTTTGTTCTCTTTCTTCAGATTTGTGAGACTATGACTCTTAAGGGTAGGAGACATATTTCCCATTCTGTGGTTCCTAAATGCTCAACTTTGCGCCATCACCTATACTCATTTGTTTTTTGTATGATAACTATTTACAAACACCTATTATATGTTGGCCACCATGACATATATTTTTTTCCTCCCAAGATCTTAGTGAATTCTTACACCACCCTAAAGAAGTTTTTTTTTTTTTTTTTCCATTAATATCCTGCCCCCCTCCCTTTTTAACAGATGCTTAAAAGGAGGGGGAAAATTTGGTTGCTAAATTCCTAAAGAATTTCTCAATACTGAGATAAGAGAGTGAGGTTTTGGCTTACTGCAACCAGCAATTATGTGAGAGTTAATGCATGCTTTACAGTTCTCTGAGCTAGGGACTTCTGGGCCCAACCCAGCAACGAAATGAGTTCAGACTGGATCTAAGTTCTTCCATGTGACCTGGACCCCTTTTCAGGATCATTTCACTATAGTATAATGGTGAAAGACTGGGGCTAGACTGCATGCATAACTGCTTGAATCTGTTAGGCCCTTTACTAGAATATGGCCTTGATTGACAAGTTACTCAGGTGGGTGCGGTGACTGTAGCCATATCATGGGTTTGTGTCAGAACTAAATGAGTGAATATCTATGAAGTACTTAAAGCAGTGTCTGGCATAAAATGAGTACAATATGTTGCTCTTAATTACCGGTACTCTTATTCTGTCCTGGGTAAATTAACACATCAAGATTTTCTCCACTGGGAATAAACAGGGACTTTTAGACAAGTACGGGGGAGGACCCCTGGTCTGTTAGGCTGGGATCGAGAGAGAGAGAAGACATAACCTTGCCTCTCCATCGCTGTCTCCTCCAGTCCATTCAGTTTTCTAGGGAAAACAGTGATGACAATTCAGCTATTTGAATATGTTATGATTCTAATTGGATAGAATGAGAACATGCTACCAGTCAGATATAAAACTGACTCCAAGGTGACCCCTTAAGTGGCAATCTTCTGAGAAGAGCCTTTTCTGAGAATGGCGATTTTGTCCTTCCACGGCTTATCACATTGTGGATGGAATATTCTGCCCACCAAGGTGAAAAGCAGCCTTAAAACAGACACTTTTCTTTCTTGTTTGCTAGATCAGTGTGGTGCGTACGTATGGGTGGATGATTAGGGAAAAGTAAGGATTGGTAGAAAAAAATGAGGAAACAGGACAATATAAAGACAACCGTCATGTGATATCACTTATACGTGGAATCTAAAAAAAGGGATTAAAGTGAACTTATTTGCAGAACAGAAACGGACTCACAGACTTTGAAAACAAACTTATGGCTACCAAATGGGATAGGTCGGGGAGTAGGGATGGACTGGGGGTTTGGGATTGGCATATGCGCACTGAGGTTATGGAATGACTGGGCAACAGGGACATGTTGTATAGCACAGAGAACTCCACCCAATATTCTATGATGATCTATGTTGGAAAAGAATCTGAAAGAGGAAGTTCTGGTCGCGGCTCAGTGGAAATGCATCTGACTGGTATCCATGAAGATGCAGGTTGGATTCCTGGCCTCTCTTAGTGGGTTAATGATCCGGCCTTGCCATAAGCTGTGGTGTAGGTCACAGATATGGCTTGGATCTGGCGTTGCTGTGGCTATGGCATAGGTTGGTGGCTACAGCTCCTATTTGACCACTAACCTGGGAACCTCCATATGCCACAGGTGAGGCCCTAAAAAAAAATTAAAAAATCTGAAAGAGAGTAGATGTTTGTATAGGTATAGCTGAATCACTTTGTTGCACAGCAGAAATTATCACAATGTTGCTAACCAACTATACTTCAACAAAACTTTAAAAAATAAAAACGTTTTCTGAAAACATCACCTCAAAATTGTTCCATGTTTGTGTTAGAATTCTATCTCTGACTAAGACCTCTGAGGTCAATATTGATTTAAAGAAAGTGGTGAATTCAGTAAATTAAAGAACATCTTTACAGAAAATTCAAGAAAACTTATTGCTTGGCCTGTGAACTATTTAAGGATAAATTTAATGGTACAGCATAAATGAGTTTTCAGTTATTGGGGGAAAAAGAGTAGATAGGTTGGATAGAAGCAAGATTTAAAAAAAAAATTTTTTTTCCTGTTTACACTAGTAACACATGCTCACTGGTGTATATTCAAAATGTGTATCTAATTTTCAACACCCAGATATAACCAATTTTAACATTATAGGGTACAGTTTCTAACCTTTTTCCTAATACAGTCCTAGTGACTATTAAAATATCAAGATATTTTCATACAGGTGGGTAAATAAGCACTGTGGTGAGGTTCTCAAATGCCATACCCCTCAAATACCATTAGAGCCTAGTCCAGAAGCCTTGGGTGTGTACTTAGAGGGAGCTAAACTGTTGCTTGTTAATCCTTCCTGCCTCCAGCCAGCTGTTGACGGAGTAACAACTCCTGGAGGTACCTTATTTTATTTGATGCTCCTCTGCCCATCTCTGAAGGACTTTGAGCTCTGGAAAAGCCAAGTAAGAAGTAGAGAACAGGTGAAAAGGAATAATGTGAGCTTCTACAGGCACTGACCTGGTGTTTCAAATCCTGACGTAATGGGCACCACTCTAACAATAAAAACAAAGCTGAAGTGGGTAGACAAGATTGGTGAGAGTCTGTTCCACTGGGGATCGGGGAAGCCTCATGTGGGAGTATTTTTTTTCATCTTCCCTGTTGAATATAGTGTTCATTTTATGGATAAGGAAACTGAGACGAACAGATTTATTCAGTATTCAAGTAACAGAGCAGGAATTTTAGTCCAAGAAACCTAGCAACAAATCTTAGTTCTCATTGTCCCACTGTACCATTCATGTCCAGACTGAAAGAATGGGTTCCATATAGTCACATATAGCTTTCCAATGAAGGATGCCTGTGTTTGAGTCAATAATGATGTATTCAGTATGTTCTTAAAATACCAACATGTTAATAGCTAGAAAATTTTATTGTAATTTCCATTAGGCGAGAAGAAGCTGACAGTTAATTAAGTGCCTTTGACAATATAACTGATGTTAAGAAAAACTCTGCAATTATTGGAACACCAGGCACCCAGTGACACTGGGAGCATTTGATAGAGTTTGCTATGTCAAGTCATGATGCAGATTGGAGCACAAACGTATATATATATTATTATATATACGTTTATTAATATTTAACAGTATAGCATAAACCTTTTATAAAAAAATCTTATTTAAAGAGATAAAATGGCCATAACAAAATATAAGCCTTTTAATTTCATCGGTCTTCTCCTTCCTCTTCAACATTGTGGATTTGGGATTTTAAATTCTGGTGTCAAAGGAGAAAGACATTAAAACATTTTGAATAAAGTTAGGTTTTTTTTTTTTCCTATTCTTAACTTTATCGGACACACCCTATTTAGAGGCATGAAGCTAATATCTATCTGGAGGGAAGTTTAAACAAACTGACATTACAGAAAACACCATAATAAACTAAAGAGAATAGCAAATCCAGAAGAAAAGATGCCGTAACTATCGGGCTTTTCATAGTTCCCTCAGTTTATATTTGTATTCTAAATAGGGAGATACTGTCAGAGCCTGGACTTATGGTATGCAAACTTTGTACTATATCATTCATTTGCTTTCTGCTTATTGCTCATGAATATGGATGCCATTTGTCCTGTAATTAAGATACATTCTAGTAATTTACACCTGAATTCAATTACAGCATTAAAGTGGTTTCTCCACTAAGACCTTACAAAGTTAACTCAGAGTTATTTAGTTTCTGTTCTCATGCTGAGTAGTAATAATAAAGTTTTGGCCTGTCAATCATCCAGTGCTCTTGCTGCTGCATACAGGCACTTGTAGAAGCTTCTTTCCGTGTTTCAGCCTCCTCAACTCTAATTTGATTATACACTATGCTTGGTGAACATCTACTCTACTTCCAAACTCACAAAAATGTACATTTTTATATTGATATACCACATTTATCATACCTCTGTATTAATACTTCTGATTTTGCAACTTATTTTTCCCTCTCTTCCACTTATGTGGTTCTAGATAACAGGTATTTGTCCATTTCATGTTGTCGTCTTTGTGTTTAGCATAGTGACTTATGTATAGCAAGTATTTAAAATGGGTTGGGGTATAATTGAACAAGCAAGGAATGTAATTTAACAAATGCCATAGTGGATAGGATATTATCTCAATGCTAAAAAGAAGATAGGAGGGATGAACTTAGGTAGAAGAATATAGCATTGTCTTTAATTATGTTTCCTTTAAAGTGTGAGAGATATATTCTAAATACCTATAACTCCTTAAAAATGCTTTATGAATCAGTATTATTTATCTAAACTTTTCTCCAGTATCTCCTAGGGAAATAAATTGGAATGCTACTATTACCTTTGTAAGATAGCACTTCCTTTAAATAGTTCAAAGACAAACTACTTCAAGCTTCAAAGAGGGTGTTCTGTTTTACTTTGGAAGTTTTTGAGTGCCGTCACTTTTGTCCAACCCATAACTTTCATTGGTTGAGAGCTACCTCATCTTGGCCACATGGAAAGTTCTCAACATTTGGATCTTCCAGCAGAATGCATGCACATCATGACCGGCTGACATTCCTCTGACAAGCTCAATCACGCAGGAATGTGTTTTATTTCTTAAGAAAGAAAAACAAAAAAGCATTGCCTTTTTTTTTGCTTTTTCTTTTTTTTTGCTTTTTAGGGCCATACCCACAGCATATGGAAGTTCTCAGGCTAGGGTTTGAGCTACAGCTGCTGGTCTACACCACAGGTCATGGCAACACCTGATCCTTAACCCACTGAGTAAGGCCAGGGATTGAACCCACAACCTCATTGTTCCTAGTCCGATTCGTTTCTGCTGTGCCATGATGGAAACTCCAAGCATGCCATTTTAAGTGAGAAAAAAGCATAATTTTGTTATATATAAAATTATGATTTGGATTTTACTTCCAATTCCCTTCCTCATGAAGATCATTCTCCTACTGCTTAAGTTTTCATCTTTCAGAAGCATTAGTTCAGATTTTTCAAGGATTAATCAGGCCAGGTTCCCACATTCCTTTCTAGGTGGTTCCTGTTAAGGCTTACACTTAATGAAAGGCCCATAGTGTTCTTTTGAACATTTTTTTTTCCTTAAAGTATCTGAACATGGTCAAGTTATTTATCAGCTTCTGTGTGTGTGAAATCAACACACAATCTTTAAGATCTTTCTGCATTTTAATATACATTGAACTTAACATGTAAATCTGAAATTTCATTGTTCACCACATATTCCAAAACTTATTTAACAATAGTTAAAACAGGACACAACAAAGTTATCTGATTAAGTCCACTATATTTTTTCATTTGAATGTATGACTGGCTTGTTTTCTCTATTTTATCTATATATACATGCCTTCTTTTATCATTATTCCTTTTTTTTTTTTTTGGTTAATTGTTGTTAACAACTCAGTAACTAACAATTATTGTTAAGAGGCTTTAAGAAAACCTGAATAAATTGTTACTGATTTTTCTTTCATATCATTATTTACCTTCTTTTGAAAATGCTAGCTAATTAATGAACTCAGGCCTTCAGAAGGTTTTACTTATTCAGTGATCCTACACTTAACAGGTATTACAAGGGATGTGTGTTTAGTTTGCACTTTTAAAAATTAGAACTAGAGGTATTTTATAATTAAAAGAAGTAATATGAACCATAGCAAGGAAAGAAGTATTAAAAATAGTAGTAACAACAGCTAGCATCTCTGTGTTTTCCCTATGTGTCCATTATCTAAAGTGTATCCTAAGCACTTTACATGTATTAAACCATTTGATCTTTTCCACAACTGTCACAGAAGTGCAGAAAGGTTGAATAACTTTCAACTAGCCCAGAGTCTCACAGCTAGTTAGTGGTAGAGCCAGGATTCAAGTTAAGAACACCTGGTTTTAGAGCCTGGTGGAATTGAGAATATACTCTTTATACAGATATCTTCAATTGATGTAAGAAGAATTAATTGTTTTTCACCAGGGGAGAAGTCACTCACCTAATACTGTTTCTAACTTTGTCACTAGACTGTTGAGTCCCAGAGAATTGTTTCTATGTGTTAAATTCTGAGGGTTTATAAAGGAGTTATCATCGTGTAATAGTTATAATGGTATTTGCCACTACAGATGTTTCTGATTTTTTTTTTAATTCAAAAACACATGGTAAAACCTAAACATCTGAGAATATTAAGAATATTTTGATGCCTTCTCTTAGGTTTTTGTTATTGTTAATCTTGGATTTTTTCCTAACCCTAATTCAGGGATGTCTATCAGGGTCTTTTGTATAGTAGGTACTCAAGAATATTTTCATTTCATTAGTAACAGTATTTTTTTACATTATTTCAGTGATTTCAGTTTTAGAAACCTATCTCTTTTGCCTCCTGAGATAACACAGCTGTTGTTGCAACATTAACTTTATCATGTGTATAGTTAACAAAATTTTAAAAACACTTTTATAATCAGGTAGATGTAGATTCAAATCTCACGGCTGCCACTGGGTAATAGTGGATAATCAACTTCCACCAGACTCATTTTCCTCATTATAGTCGTTGCTTCAAAGAGTTTGTGTGAGAACTGAATGAAATAACACATGTAAGGTACTCACTACACTACCCACACATAGTAGGCATGATGTTATACTATATAACCCACTCTTCAGCAAAAGTAACAATAACTGATTTTAGATAAAATCAATTAATCTTTTCCCTCACAGTCAATATACTCTTAAAATATATTTATATTAATTAAATTTGACTAGCGCTGATCTTAAATTTTTTTTGATATAGCATTTTTGCTGGTATATGCATCAGTTCATTGATCAGAAGCTACTTTCACAGAATACAGTTCTGAGCACATTAGGTTTGTGATGTGTGTTTTTTTTTTTAATTTTGTTGAAGTATAGTTAATTTACAATGTTGTGATAATTTCCATTGTACAATAAAGTGATTAAGTTATATATGTACACACATCCATTCTCTTTCATATTTTTTCCCTAGGTTATCGCGGAATATTGGGCAGAGTTCTCTGAGTATGTGCTTATTTTTGACAACTGAGTAGGAAAATGGTAGAACACATACACTATGTGAGAAAATATGATTTCCCTTGGTCCTGTGTTTTCCCATGAAGGATCTGTTGCCATGGAAGATCTGTTCCCACTCAGTCCCCCACTGTCTTTGTGAACCCCACCAAATCTGCTTTGTTCCTCTGAGGCTGAAGAGCTGTCATCATCATTCTAATACTTGCCTAATTACACATAATGTATGACCAATCTGCCAGTCTAAATGTAGGGAGCTGACATCCTGGCATGTTCATGTGTGTATTCCAGCTAGTCCTCTAAACCCTGCAGGCACCTCTCAGCACAGCTATTGAGTAGTCCATAAAGAGCTGTGAGTCAGAATTGGATGGATTAAAGTAGTAGGGGTCAGGGCCAAAGAGCAATTACATTCAGGTCTTCACTCTGATAGGTATGCTTCAGGTTTTAGGAAACTACAAGAAACTTTTGGGTAAAGATTTTTTTTTTCACATTCCCAAAGATATCACTAATTTGAGTTGAAGATAATATGGAAAAAAAAAATATTTCTAGTTCTAAAGCCCTGGAGTGTTTTTAATGTATAAAAGTGCTTCCCCAGGAATTTTGTGGATAAGGATGTGTGTCAATGTTTAAGGACATATTTAAAGCCCTTAGGGATGACACAGTGAGGAAATACAAATTTCTACTATTTAGATGGTTCTAGGGTCCCAGCAGAATGAGGTTACCACTGGGCTCCTCCCACAGCAGTCCTCAAGAAGGAGGACCTGTGAGTCATGATGAAAGGGAAAGGAAATGGTTGAGCAGTGGATAGGAAAGAAATTTGGTCCACTTGACCTTGTATTGAAAGTTCTCACCTTGAAGTTGTCCCAAGTCTGCCTGACTAACGAGGGCTGTCATGAAGGAGACTGATAAAGACTGAATGTCTGACACTGACAACAATAACATTTCATCATTGGTAAAAATGTTCCACAAGGGACTGATAATATACCCAGGGATCATGCATGACTTATTCACATAATGGCAGTGGCTCCCATACAGAACAGCTTCTGAAGACAATGGAATATGGGCTGGCAATGCTTTTCCGCTCCATCAGCAAAGACATCTTTGTCCAGCAGAGAAGCTGATAAAATAACACTACTTGAATCCTTTCTTTTTTGAGTGTCAAAAGGTGAAAGGATGAAAGTTCAAGGCAACTGAATGGGATCTGTGTACCTTTATGTGAAATACGGAATTTGGCGGTTCTTCTATATATTGGTGTATGAAATAGACTTGAAGAAAAAAAAAGGCAGCAAGATGATAAAGGTCATTCTGTGTTCTAGAACTGATTGTGTAGGGAAGATCCATTTACATCTCAGGTCATGTGTGATATCCTTTGAACATTAGCATAATCACCTGTGGATTTTGCAGAGTTCAAGTGTGCAATACAATGAAAATTTTATCTGAAGTTTGCTTTGCTTTAAATTTTGTGGAAAAGCCACAAGAGAAGACAGACCACTTAGCATTATTCAGTTGTCCAATGAACACTTAAACAATTGAACAGTGATGTGGAAAATTTTCTTTCAGTATGGGTGGAAATGTAAATTGGTATAATCATTTTAAAAATAAGTTAAATATTTAACACAGAAATAGCCATACAAGTACACAAAGATAAACACATACACACAAATACATCTAAAGATATTCATTCCAGCATTCATCGCAAAAAATCTGTAAACAATCTCAATAAAGGATTAATTAGATCAATTTTGGAATATGCATACAATAGTCTAGTATACACTTGATATAAAAAAAGATCTATATTCACATATAAACAAATCTCCAAGATGTATTGTTAAATAAAAAGAATCAAACTAAGAACAGGAGGTATAGTCTTACCTCACCTTATAAAATTAAAAAAAAGATAAAGTGCATGTGGGGGTGTATGTGTGTGTATAAATTATTTTACAAAAACAGAAAATTGCATTAAAAATGAAGAGATATATATTCCAAATAATGAAATTATAGGGATTTAAATTTTCCCTATAATTTTCCCTTTATACATTTATATATCATCTTATTTACTCAAATAAATACATATGTGAAACATATTCATATATATACATAACATTTGTAATCAGAAAAATAGATATGTATTTATAGAAAACTACAGAGTAAATAAAATGAATAGAAACCCAGGCTTAGGGAAGCTTTTAAATCTACTGGTTTTGGCAGAAGTACATGGGTAATACCTTTAGGGTCTCCAGTGTGTACTAAAGAAAACAGCATAAAACCTCAAAAGCACAGGCCAAAAATACCTAGGATTTAGTTCTTTGACACTTCCCAGTTCTCCCTAAATAACTATCTGAGTGTCTTCATATTTCTCTATCTTATTTCTATATTTCTTGCTGACTGGTATTCTTACCAAGCTCTTAATGGATCAGAGGATAAGCAGAATAATCCCCTATAAGAAGAAAGTAAAACTCAATAGTTAGAGAAGCCACTTGAGGTTTGGTGCCTGTAGCCCAGAAGTTGAGAGAAGTAGGGGTTGATGTCACATATTTTTAGATAAGTTTTGAGGGGTAATTTCTCATCAGTGTTTAATTATGAGGTGATGAAAGGCCAAGGTTGTTATAAGAATTTTTTTTAGACTTAGTAAGAAGAAATGCAGCAACATGGATGGAACTAGAGACTCTCATACTGTGTGAAGTAAGTCAGAAAGTGAAATACAAATATATGATATCACATATCTGGAATCTAATATATGGCACAAATGAATCTTTCCACAGAGAAGAAAATCATGGAACTGGAGAATAGACTTGTGATTGCCAAGAGGGAGGGGGAGGGAGTGGGATGGATTGGGAACTTGGGGTTAATAGATATGGACTATTTATTGCCTTTGGAATGGATTAGCAATGAGATCCTGCTGTGTAGCACTGGCAGCTATGTCTAGCCACTTATGATGGAGAATGATAATGGGAGAAAAAAGAATGTATACATGTACATGTAACTGGGTCACCATGCTGTACAGTAGAAACAAAATTGTATTGGGGAAATAACAATAAAAAATTAAAAAAAAAAGAAATGCAGATTTGTATGCATGATTTTTTAAAGAGGCTAGTTATAAAGACTTATCTGAGTGGAAACACATTTGGCTTGCACTTTAAAATTTTTATAAAATATATACTTGATTTTTAAAAATAGAAATAATACCACAATTTTTGAGTGAGCTTCTGCAAAAATTATTTCTTGAGAGCAACTTACTGAGAACATGGTGCAAGTATACTTTACCTTCTGCAAAAAAATATAGAAAAACAATATTGATTCTGAATTTATAGGGACAACTATAGAGTGTAACTGATTTTTAATACATTATATATATTTGAAGTATACAATTTGTTGGGGACTGACATATGTATACATCTACGCAACCATCACTACAATCAAGATAACTAATCTTTCCATCACCCACGAATTTCCTCCTGTCTCTCTGTAGCACATTCCTCTCCCAAACCCCATCCTTAAGCAACACTGTTCTGCCATCTATAAATTATAATCTGTATTTTTAATTTTTTAAAAATTTTTTTGTCTTTTTGCCTTTTTCTAGGGCCACTCCTGTGGCACATGGAGGTTCCCAGGCTAGGGGTCTAATTGGAGCTGTAGCTGCTGGCCTACACCAGAGCCATGGCAACGTGGGATTTGAGCCACATCTGTGACCTACAGCACAGCTCATGGCAATGCCGGATCCTTAAACCACTGAGCAAGGTCAGGGATCGAACCCACAACCTCATGGTTCCTAGTTGGATTCGTTAACCACTGAGCCACGATGAGAACTCCTAATTTGTATTTTTTAAAATTTTATCTGAATGGACTCATCCAGCAGCTATATTTTGTCTGGCTTTTTCTACTAGATATAATGATGCTATATTTAGCTATAGTTTTATGTATATCAAAAACTTTTGCTGAGTGGTATTACATGTATATATATACTATGTGTTTAGTCACCTACTGCCGGAAATTGGGGTTGTTTCCAGTTTTTTTTTTGGTCTTTTTTTTTTGCTATTTCTTGGGCCGCCCCTGTGGCATATGAAGGTTCCCAGGCTAGGGGTCCAATCGGAGCTGTAGCCACCGGCCTACGCCAGAGCCACAGCAACGCAGGATCCGAGCCACGTCTGCAACCTACACCACAGCTCACGGCAACGCCGGATCGTTAACCCACTGAGCAAGGGCAGGGACCGAACCCGCAACCTCATGGTTCCTAGTCGGATTCGTTAACCACTGCACCACGCCAGGAACTCCCTGTTTCCAGTTTTAAGCCATTACAAATAAAGCTGTGATGAACACTGATGTGGAAGGCTTTGTGTGGACCTATGTTTTCATTTTTCTTGGGTGATATATCCATGTATAGAATGAGAGGATCATATAGGAAGTATATGTTTAACTTTCCAAGAAACTACCAAAGTATTTTTCAAAACTGATTTGGCATTTTGTATTTCCAACAATTGGATATGAAAATTCTAGTTACTCTACATCTTGACCAATCCAGTAAGTGTGTAGTGATATTTCACTGCGTGTTTAATTTGTAGCTAATTACTAATGATGTTGGGCAAAGTTTTATGTGCTTAATGGCTATGTTCAAATCTTGTCTTTTTTTGTGTTTTCAACATATTGAATTGTAAGATTTCTTTATCTCTTCCCCATATATAAGTTCCTTGCCTGATGTATGAGTTGCAAATATTTCCTCCCAATCTAGGGCTTGCCTTGTCTGTCTCTTAATGGAATATCTTGATGAATAATATCACTGAAGTGCAATTTAACAAATTTTATTTCATGTTTTATGCTTTCTCTGTGTTCTGTGTAAGATACTTTTTTTTCTTTTTTCTTTTTAAGGCTGCACCTGTGGCATAGGGAAGTTCGCAAGCTAGGGATTGAATCAGAGCTGCTGCTGGAAACCTAGATCACAGCCATACCAACACTCAGATCCAAGCTGCATCTGGGACCTATGCCACAGCCTGCAACAATGCAGGACCCTTAACCCACTGTGCAAGGCCAGGGATCCAACCCACATCCTCATGGATAGTATGTCTGCTTTTTAACCCACTAAACCATGATGGAAACTCCAATATAAGATACTTTAATTTACTCAAGTTCACAAAGCCTGTCCCTTTTATTTTTGTTTACAGTGGTTTTAGATTTTACATTTAGGGTGATGATCCATTTCAAGATAAGTTTTGTAGATATGCGAAGTAGGAGTTAATGTTTTTTCCAGCTTTTCCATCACCATTTGTTGAAAAGTCATATCCTTCCTATTGAACTGCTTTGGCATCTTTGTAGAAAACCATTTTATTACGTGTGGGTTCATTTCTGGACTCTATACTATGTCCATCTTTTCAAAAATATCAAACTATGTTAATTACCATTAGCTTTAAAATTAGTTACAAAATGAGGTATGGCACACCCTACAATATAGTTCTTTGAAAAAATTGTTCTGGCTTTCCTAGGTCCATTGCATTTCCATGTAAATTTTAGAGTTGACTTGTCAAGTTCTACAAAAAAAGTTTCTGGAATTTTTATAGAGATTGTGTCACCTCTAAAGGTAAATACAGGGAAAACAGTTGTCTTAAAACTTGTTTTTCAATCAATGAACATGGTCGATTTCTCTTTAATTGGATCTTTAATTTGTCCAATAAATATTTTATAGCTTTCTATGTAGAAAAAGGTTGAACATCTTTCAAGGTGCTATTTTGGAAGTATTATTATAAACGAAACTTAAACAGCAAATTACTTTCCCATTATCCCTAATTTATAAGAATACAATTGATTTTTACATTAATTTTGAACCATATGATACTGCTAAATTCATCATCTGTTACAGAAACTATTTTGTAGATTTCTTGGAATTTTCTATGAAAAATATCATACCAACTGCAAATAGTAGCGTTACTTTCTTCTATCTTTCTGCTTTATACTATTAATGATAGATTGCTTTGATTTTTCAAATATTTCTACACATTTAGATTTCTGTAATAAACCTCACTTATCCATTAGTTAATATATGTTATACATGACACATAACATGTCATATATATTACGTATGTGCTAATACTCTGTTAAGAATTCTTAAAAAAAAAAAAAAAAAAGGAGTTCCCGTCGTGGCGCAGTGGTTAACGAATCCGACTAGGAACCATGAGGTTGCGGGTTCGGTCCCTGCCCTTGCTCAGTGGGTTAACGATCCGGCGTTGCCGTGAGCTGTGGTGTAGGTTGCAGACGTGGCTCGGATCCTGCGTTGCTGTGGCTCTGGCGTAGGCCGGTGGCTACAGCTCCGATTGGACCCCTAGCCTGGGAACCTCCATATGCCACGGGAGCGGCCCAAAGAAATAGCAAAAAGACAAAAAAAAAAAAAAAGAATTCTTATGAGTCATATTGGCCTGTAGGTTTTTTGTTCATTATGTCTTTGTCAGGTTTTAGAATTAGGTTTATACTGGCCTCATAAAACAAGTGTTTATTCTATCTCCATTTCCTGGAAAAATATGTATAAGACACATTTTTTCTTCCTAGAGTGTTTGATAGAATTCAATAGTGAAACTACTTGGATCTATAGTTTTCTTTTAGGAGAGGTTTTGATAACAAAAGTAAATTTCTTTAATAACTGTCATGATAGTTACATTTTCTATTTCTTCTTGTGGTTATTTTGGAAAATTGTACTTTTAATACATTTATCCATTTCATCTAAGTTGTTTAATTTGTTTGTTGTTATCACTATGTTATATCATTTCTGGGTATAGGATTTTGGGTGGTAACTCTTTCATAGTGTTGATAGTGATGATTTGTGTTCTCTCTCTCTAGCTTGCTTATTCCAACTAGGGCTATGTTGATTTCAATGATCTTTTCAAAGAACCAAAATTTGGCTCTTGGAAACTTTCTGTAGTATTTATTTTTCCCTTTACTGATTTCTGCTCTCATTATTATGGTTATTATTATTTCATTACTTCTTACTTTGGGCTAATTTACTCTTCTGACTTCTTTATGTGGATATATGAGTAATTTATTTTAGATCATTCTATTTTCCACTAAAATAGGTGTTCAAGGTTATAAATGTCCCTCTAGGTACTGCTTTAGGTGCTTTTAGGTGCCTTTCACAAATTGTTGTGTGGTGTATTTTTAATACCATTTAGTTCCAAATATCTCATGGTTTTTATATTATTAATTTACAGATAGTTGGTATTACCTAGATATATTACTGATATATATATTTGATATATGTTTAATCATTTTAGATGTGTATTTGTATATATGTAAAATACATATATATTTATGTATATACACAACACACACAGCCCAAGTCCAATAATTAATCATGTAATTTTAAAAATATTTAAGCTATGCAAAAAAACATAGTTAACACTTGAGCAACACAGGTTTATAATGCACAGATCTACTTACATGTGGATATTTTTCACTGGTAAATACTACAGTACTAATACAGTACTACATGTTTTATGGTTGCTTGAACCTGTGGATGCAAAGGAGCCATAGATACAGAGGGCAGACTATAAATTATATGCAGATTTACCTCCACGTCATTCAAGGGTCAACTGTACATATCACTCCTATACACTGGTGGGGCATACAGTTCTTTCATATATATAATATCATCTACTTAGAGTTAACACCACACTACTTCATGTAAAATGCAGAAATTTTGCAACTATGAAAGATAAATGTCCTTTCCTTCCCCTGTGCTCTCTTTTATCTTATTGAGGCAATATGTATCACATCTATAGACAATGAAAATACCACCAATGTTACACTTTTTGCTTTAAGCAGTCGTATGTATTTTAAAGAACATAAAGTAAAAATTATGTATCTATTAATATAATTTCTTTTTAAAATTGAAGTATAGTTGTTGTTGTTTGCTTTTTTAGGGCTACACCTGCAGTATATGGAGGTTCCCAGGCTAGGCGTCGAATTGGAGCCACAGCTGCCATCCGCCACAGCCACAGCAGCAACACAGGATCCAAGCGCATCTACAACCTACACCCCGGCTCATGGCAACATCAGATCCTTAACCCCCTGAGCGAGGCCAGGAATTGAACCCACAACCTCATAGTTCCTAGTTGGATTCGTTTCTGCTGTACCATGATGGGAACTCCCAAAATTGAAGTATAGTTGATTGACAATGTTGTGTTAATTTCAAGCATATAGCAAAGTGATTCAGTTATACGTATATCTATTCTTTTTCACATTCTGCTCAATTTAGGTTATTACAAGATATTGAATATAGTTCCCTGTGTTATACAGTAGGCCCCTGATATTTACCTATTTTATATATAGTAGTGTATGTGTGTTCATCCCAAACTCTTTATTCCTCCCCCGCTTTCCCCTTTGTAACTAAGTTTTATTTTCTATGTCTGTGAGTCTATTTCTATTTTGTACAATATTTTAGATTCTACACATAAGTAATATATTTGTCTTTCTCTGACTTACTTCACTTAGTATGATGCTCTCATATAATTTTCCTTTAGTTTGAAAAACTTTCTTTGGAATTTATTATAGAGTAGGTTCTGCCCGAATCAAATTATCTTGGTATTTCTTTACATGAAATGTGTTTATTTTACCTTCATTATTAAAATATGTATTCATTGTACAAAGTTTATTTATTTTTTTGCAGGAATAGATTTATTTATTTATTTTTTATTTCCCCAATACATTAATTTTTTCTACTGTACAGCATGGTGACCCAATTACACATACATGTATACATTCTCTTTTCTCACATTATCATGCTCCATCATAAGTGACTAGACATAGTTCCCAGTGCTACACGGTAGGATCTCATTGCTAATCCATTCCAAAGAACAAAATAATGCCATTTGCAGCAACATGAATGGAACTAGAGACTTTCACACTGAGTAAGTCAGAAAGAGAAAGACAAATACCATATATCACATCACTTATATCTGGAATCTAATATTCGGCACTAATGAACCTTTCCACAGAGAAGAAAATCATGAACTTGGAGAATAGACTTGTGGTTGCCAAGTTGGGGGGCGGGTAGTGCGATGGATTGGGAGCTTGGGGTTAACAGATGCAGACCGTTGTACAAAATTTAAAGTAGTTTAAGTTGACAGGTTTAAAAAAATTTCAGAAAAAAAATTTTGAATATTAAATATGTTCCACTATCTTCTGATCCCATTCTTTCTAGAAATACATATCTATTAAATCTGTGGCTTTTGAAAATACTTCTCCCTGCATATGCCAATCTTCTCTGGTTACTTTTAAGATATTATTATTTGGTTTTGATTTCATCAGTTTGACAATTATTTTCCTAGACACAATTTTCTTTGATTTATCCTATGTGGGGTTAATAAGCTACCTGAATCTGTAAATTTATGGCATTCACAAGTTGGGAAAGTGTGAACTATTATTAATATATTTATATGTTTTATTTTTGAAGCAATCTGCTTAGATGTATACTATGAATTTGGTTTCATCTTCCATGGAATGATTTTCTCAGCCTATGTTATTTCATGTTAGTCAACACATGTGGTTCATGGTGTAGATTACTATTGATATGGATTCCTGGACAGAATTCGAGGGTCTTCTTTTGTCCTTCAACTCCTTCCTGGATTTCCTACTTACTCTCTAGATGCTCAGGTTCCATTCTGTGGTTTCTCTGGCTAGAAGGATAGCTAGTTCTTTAGTAAAGTATTATTTGCCCATACCATTCTCCAAGTGACGCCCCTTCTTGAGGCAGAGCTATGAGGTAAAAAGAAAATAAAAAACAGGAAATTATCTCCATGCAGATTTCCTCTCCGAGGTTTGTTGCTTTCTTCATATTCTGCCTGCTTTTGTCTAGTTTTCATCTCCTCAGATAGTTGGGTTTTGTTTTGTCAAAGGTTTTCACTTGTAATGAGTGGGATCATGAATATCATTGTTAAATCTTATTTACTAAGATTTGGCTTATTTACTACCTGTTACAAGTTTGTTACCTTTAATACCACTCTCTTAGCTCTGCCTCACCCTCTGGTAACCACTATTTTGTTCTCCATTATCTACAGGTCTAAGTCTTTTAGATCCACATATTAATGATATTATATAGTACCTGTCTTTCTCTGACTTATCTCACTTCGCATAATATGCTCAAAGTCCATCCATATTATACAAATGGGAGGATATCTTTCTTTCTGATGGATCAGTAATATTCCATTGTGCATATGAACCACAGCTTTGTATCCATTCATCGTCTGATGGGCATTTGGGTTGTTTCTATAACTTGACCATTATGAGTAATGCTGTGTTGAGCATGGAAACATGAATAGCTTGTCAAAATCCTATTTTCATTTCCTTTAGGTATATACTCAGAGATTAAATTTCTGAATTGTATGGTAGATATGTATTTAAAAATTTTTGAAGGAATCTTCATTGTTTCCTGTAATGTTTGGTCCAATTTATATTCCTTTAACAGTATATTAGAATTCACTTTTCACCACATCTTCGCCAGGACCTGTTGTCTTGATGAGAGTCATTCTAAAAGGTGTGAATTGATATCTGATTGTGGTTTTGATCTGTACTTACTGATGATTAATGATGCTAAACATCTTTTCATGTGTCTTTTGGACATTTTGATGTTCTTTTTGGACAGATGTTTCTTTTGCCCATTTTTTAATCAGGTTGGCTTTTTTTGTTGTTACTAAGTTGACTGAATTCTTTATATGTTTTGGATATGTACCCATTAGCTTATATATGGTTTGTAAATTTATTCTTTCTGTAGGTTGCCTTCATTTCATTAATTGTTTATTTTGCTCTGCAGAAGCTTTTTTAAAATTATAGTTGATTTACAATGTGTCTTCAATTTCTGTTGTACAACAAAGAGACCCAGTCACACATTGTTCCCTGTGCTGCAGAATAGGACCCCATTGCCCATCCATTCCAAATGTTATAGTTTGCAACCACCAACCCCAAACACCATCCCACTCCCTTCCCCTGGCAACCACAAGTCTGCAATCTGTTTCTGTTTTGTAGATAGGATCATCTGTGCCATATTTTAGATTCCACATATAAGTGATATCATATGGTATTTGAATTTGATGTAATTCTGTTTGTTGATTTTCTTTTGTTGTGTTTTTGGCACCATGCTCGCTTCCCAAATCATTGTCAAGATCAATATTGATGAGCTTCTTGTCCATATTTTCTTACAGGAGTTTTCTTAAATCAGATCTTACATTTTTTAAGTCTTTGACCAATTTTTTTTTTGTCTTTTTGTCTTTTGTCTGTTGTTGTTGTTGTTGCTATTTCTTGGGCCGCTCCCACGGCATATGGAGATTCCCAGGCTAGGGGTTGAATCAGAGCTGTAGCCACCGGCCTACGCCAGAGCCACAGCAACGCGGGATCCGAGCCACGTCTGCAACCTACACCACAGCTCACGGCAACGCCGGATCGTTAACCCACTGAGCAAGGGCAGGGACCAAACCCGCAACCTCATGGTTCCTAGTTGGATTCGTTAACCACTGTGCCATGACGGGAACTCCTCTTTGACCAATTTTGAGTTAGTTTTTGCAAATGGTATGAGATAGGGGTCTAAAATCATTGTTCTGAATGTTTCTCCAATTTTCCCAGCACTATTTATTGAAGAGACTGTCCTTTCCCATTGGGTATCTTTGACTCCCTTGTCAAATAATAGTCAACTGTATATGCTGGTATTTAGTTGTGGGTTTTCCATTCTGTTCCATTGGTCAGTATGTCTACTTTTGTGTCAGTACCATGTTTTTATTACTATGGCTTTGTAGTAGAGTTGGAAATCTGGAAGCATTATATATCTGGGCTTTTTTTTTTTTCTTTCCAGAATTGCTTTGGTTATTCAGTGTCTTCCGTGGATCTGCACAAATTTTAGGATCATTTCTTTTGTTTCTGTAAAGAATGCTTTGGGTATTTTGATAGGGATTGCATTGAATCTGCGGAAGGCTTTGAGTAATATTGCCACTTAACAGTACCCTTCTGATGTATAAATATGGGCTGTCTTTCCATTTGTTGTATCTTTTTTTATTTTATTCACCCATGTTTGTAGCTTTCATTGTACAGATTTTTTTGTTGTCATTGTTGTGCCCATGGCATATGGAAGTTCCTGGGCCAGACACTGAACCTGTGCCACAGCAAGGACCCAAGCCGATGTAGTGACAATGCTGGATACTTAACCTGCTGAGTCACAAAACAACTCCAAGATTTTTCACTTCTTTGATTAAATATATTTCTAAGTATTTTATTGTTTTTGATGCTATTATGAAAACTCTGGCTTATTTTCTTCAGAGGCTTCATCCTTAGTGTAAAGAAATGCAGTTGGCTTCTGTAGATTTTATATCCTGCCACTTTACTGAATTTGTTGATTAAAGCCAAACATTTTCTTTTGACAGATTTTTTTTAGCATTTAATTTTTTTATTATTTAATTGCACTAGCTAGGATTTAAAGTACTATACTGAATTTTCAACATATATTGTTGATAATTTTTGCATCTTTCATTAGAGATATTGGTCTATAAATATTGGTCTATAATTTACTTATCATGTTATATCCTGGTTTTGGTATCAAAGTAATGCTCGCTCTTTTGAATCACTTTGTGTTCCTTCCTCCTCAATATTCTGAAGAATTTGAGGTGGACTAGTGTTAATTATTATTAAACATTTGGTATAATTCTCCAATGAAGCTGTCTGTTCTGGGGTTTTCTTTGTTGTGTTTGATTACTGACTCAATCTCTTACTATTGGTCTGCTGAGATTTTCTGTTTCTTTCTGATTGAGTCTTGATGGGTTGTGTGTTCCTAGAAATGTACCATTTCCTTTAGGTTATGAAATTTACTGGCAAATAATTGTTCATAATAGTTTCTTATAATGCTATATACTTGTATCAGTTGTAATATTTCCATTTTAATTTCTAACTTTGAGGTTTGGTTTTGTTTTTTTTTTTTTGCTTAGTGTAGCTAAAGATGTGTCAGTTTTGTTTATCTTTCTGAACTAAATCTTAGTTTCATTGATGCTATTTTTCACTAGTCTCTATTTGTTTCCACACTGGTCCTTATTATATCCAACCTTCCGCTAATTTGGGGCTGAATTTGTTCTTCTTTATCTAGTATCTTGAGATTTATTTCAGATCTTTCTAATTTCTTAATATATGCTTTTATTGCTATAAACTTTCTCCTCATAACTACTTTTGCTCCAATCCACAATATTTGGTACACTGTGTTTTCATTTTAATTTGATTCATGATTAAGTTATTTCCCTTCTGATATCTTCTTTGACCCAATGGTTTTTTAGAACTGTTTTAGTTTTTCATGTATTTGTAAATCTTCTCACTTTCCTCTTAAATCTAGATTCATACCACTGTGGTCAGAGAAGACAATTGGTATGATTTCAATCTTCTTAATCTACTTAAACTTGCTAAGATTTTTTTGGTGGTCTATCATATGATTTATCCTGGATTATGTTCCTTGCGCACTTGAGAATAATGTGTATTCTGCTACTGTTGGATGGAATATCCTGTATGTTTATTAAGTTTGTTTTAAACTGCAGTTCAGTTCCAATGTTTGTTGGTTGATTTTCTGTCTAGAGGATCTATGCATTGCTAAAGTGGAATACTGAAGTCACATAAAATTTTGTATTGTCGTCTCTTTATCCCTAAATATCTGTTTTTATTAGCTTAATATATTTCAGAGCTTGGGTGTTAAGACTGTTATAAATTCTTGATGTACTGACCCCTTTATCATTATGTAATGATCCTTGTTTCTTATTACCCCCCCCTTTTTGCTTTATGTTTTAAAGTTTTTTGCTTGATAAAAGTAAGGCTATGCTTGTCTTTTCATTTCCATATGCTTGGAATATTACCTTACAACTTTTCACTATGGGTTTATGTGTGTCTTTAGATCTGAAATTAGTCTCCTGTAGGCAGGATATGTTGAGTCTCAATTTTTCATCCATTCACCCACTCTGTGTCTTCTGCTTGGTCAGTTTAATCCATTTATGTTTCGAGCAATTATTTTTAATGAATTTTATTACATTTATTGTTGTACAACAATCATCACAACCCGATTTTACAGCATTTCCATCCCAAACCCCCAGTGCATCCTCCCATCCCACAACCTGTGTCATTTGGAACCCATAAATTTTTCAAAATCTGTGAGTCCGTATCTGTTCTGCAAAGAAATTCATTGTGTCCTTTTTTTAGATTCCACATGTAAGTGATAGTATATGATGTTGGTGTCTCACTGTCTAATGTACTTAGCATGATAATTTCTAGGTCCATCCATGTTACTGCAAATGCTATTATTTCTTTCCTTTTAATGGCTGAGTAATATTCTAAGTGTATATGTACCACATCTTCTTTATCCACTCCTCTGTCAAAGGACTTTTAGGCTGTTCCCATGTCTTGGCTATTGTATATAATGCTGCAATGAACATTGGGGTACATGTATCTTTTTTAGTCATGGTTTTCTCTGGATAGATGCCCAGGAATGGGGTTGCTGGATCAAATGGTAATTCTATTTTTAGTTTTCTGAGGAATCTCCATACTGTTTTCCACAGTGGTTATATCAATGTACATTCCCACCAACAGTGTAATAGGGTTCCCTTTTCTCTGCACCCTCTCCAGCATTTATTGTTTATAGACTTTTTGATGATGGCCATTCTGGCTGGTGTAAGGAAGTACCTCATAGTGGTTTTGATTTGCATTTCTCTAATAATGAGTGATGTTGAACAACTTTTCATGTGTCTTTTGGCCATCTGTATATCTTTTTTGGAGAACTGTCTGTTTAGATAGGGTGATTATTAATATGTAAGGATTTACTACTGACATTTTATCTTTATCTTCCAATTATTTTATCTCTGCATTGCTTGTTTTTTCTTGTTTTTGTCTACCTTTCTAAATGGGTGGTTTTCCATGGTGATTTGCTTGTCTCCCATATAAGTTTCACTTCTCTGCTCTATACTTCTGTTTTGTAGTTACCAGGAGGTTTACATAAAATACTTCATAGATAAAAATTATCCTTTTTATGCTGATAAGAATTTGTCTTCATTTGCCTATAAAAGTTACATTATTTTACTCTTTGTTTTTGATGTCACAAATTATCTTTTACGCTGATTCTATATAAGCTGTAGTATGTATAGTTATTTTTAATGTTATTCTCCTTTAACCTCTATGCTACAGTAGAAGTGCAAATATTCTATTCTAAAAAAAGTTCCAGTGTTCTGACAAGTTAGCATCTTAAGAGTTTTTGTCCTTACATCCTTTTGTTTCAGCTTGAAAAACTCAACATTTCTTATAAGGAAGGTCTAACAGTGGTGAACTACTTCAGTTTTTCTTTGAGAAATCCTTTATTTCTGTTTCATATCTGAAGGATAACTTTGCCAGAGAGAGTATATCTGAAGGATAACTTTGCTAGAGAGAGTATTAGCTTGTAGTTTTCATCAGTATTTAAATATGTCATTGCACTCTTTTCTGGTCTGTAGGGTTTCTGCTGAGAAATCTGTTGATAACCTTACAGGGGTACCTTTTAGGTTACTATCTTTTTTTCCCCTGGCTGTCTTGAAAATTATTTTATTGCTGACTTTTGAAAGTTTTAATATGATGTATCTTGGTTAAGGTCTTTTGGGTTGAGATAAAATAGTATATTAGTTTCATGGACTTATATATCCAGTTTTTTCTCCAGGTTTGGCTAATTCTCAGCTATCATTTCCTTAAATATGTCCTCTGTTCCCTTCTATCTTCTCTTTCTGTGGTGCTAATGACCCAAGCTGACACCCTTCAGATGAGTACTCCTGGATAGGTTTGCCATCAGTGTTTAGGTCCTGAGATAGAGCCACAACTGCCCCTTGCCTCCCCAGGACACTCTCAAAGACCAGCAGGTAGGTCTGGCCCAGGCTCCTCTGAGGTCACTGCTTTTTCCCTAGGTCCCAGTGAGCTTAAGACCTTGTGTGTTTCCTACAGGAGTCTCTGTGGAGTCCTTTGGAGCTCTTGCAATTAAGACCTGCTGTCCTTCAAGGCCAAATGCTCTGAAGGTTCCTCTTCCTGATGCCCGACTTCCAGGTTGGGGAGCCTGACATGGGGCTCAGACTTCTCAGTCTTGTAGAACCTGTGAGGTATAATTATTCTCCAGCTTGCGGTTCACTCACTTGGGGGTCATGGGATCCGATTATATTGCAAGTGCATCCCCTCCTACACTCTCGGTTTCTTCTTTGGAACCCACCAAAAGATATTCTACATTCACAACAGTCTTTTTTTTATTGATGGTTGATCAGCAGTTAACTATGGTTTTATGTTCTCATGAGAGGAGGTAAGCTCAAGGTATTCTACTGACATCCTGACTTCCAGTTGGTTTTCTTCACTTTTTCAAAATCTTGGTTCTCTCGCCTCTGTCACTTGAATCATTTTTATATTTCTATCTTCAAGCTCATTAACTCTATCTTCCATATGATCTGCTCTATTTCCAGTGCATTCTTCATCTTACTGAGTTCTTCTACTCCAGAATACCTGTTTATCTTTTAGTATTTTAATCTCTTTGGTAAAATACTCCTTCTGTTTCTTAGCTTTATTCCTGAGATTACTGTATTTTTCATAACAGCTATTTTGAATTCTTTATTAGTTAGATTGCAACATTCCACATCTTTGGGATGAGATGCTGCAAAGTTTTCATTTTCTTTTTCTGATGCTATACTGTTATTTTTCCTGGTGTTTGGTGGCCTCTGCTACCACATGTGAAGTAGTAAACACAAGATTCATTTACTTTGATTTTAACAGTTCAACAGAGGTGAGTAGTTAGGAGCCTTCCTTTTGTTTTCCATAAGGTGGAACTTTAGCATGAGTTTTTGGTTTACCATAGCTGACTAACTACTGAAGTTGGGAGCATGTGCAGTGGGAAAAAAAAAAAAAAAAACCTAGGGTGGAGGTGGCAGAGTGGAGAAGAGTATGTACTTGGTACTTAGGGCTTTGGTTATGCCCATTACCTAGTAAGGGGATCCACATGTTGGAGGTGCCAAAGGTCCAGTTCGGTCCCTTTTTTTCCTCTTTTTTGGCTGTCCCATGGCATATGGAGTCCCTGGGCCAGGGATTAGATCTGAGCAGTTGTGACCTAGGCCATAACTGTGGCAATGCTAGATTCTCTAACCCACTGTGCTGGGCCAGGGAGGGATGGAACCTGTGTCCTGGCATAACGGAGATGACACTGATTCTGTTGCACCATAGTGGGAACACTGATGGGGGTCCTCTTAATTCCCAGGGCAGACAGCAGGAGATGCTTTCCTTCAGTTATTTATTTATTTATTTTTAATAGTTATTTCCCCAATGTATTTTTTTTTTCCTACTGTAGAGCATGGTGATCCAGTTACATTTTTGTCTATTTTTTTTTTCCCTTCAGAGAGAGAAACTAGTCCCTCCAGCCACATTGTATGTGACTGGGCAGACCCCTACTCACCACCTTCACCCTCCATCTCTTCGGTCAGAAAGGTCATGCTGGCTCACAGATGGACCAGCTGCCACCCTCTCCACTCTTAAACCACTTCTGCTGGTACCAGCTCCACTGCCACTTACTTCACCTCTGCTGCTTTCTTCCATGGTCCAATCCAGTCCTTTCAGGTATACAGATGGATGGACCACTTGAGTGTCCTGATGTGCAGAGGTTCCCCCACTGCCTCATTATGAATGTCTGATCAGTCATAAATCAAAGGGGAGAAAAAAGGGAACTATTCAGGATGCCATGATGCTGACTATGCTCTGAGCTTCTCCTTACTCCTCCAACTCCTGTCTCTGTTTTAAAAACCAGTATTTACATAGTTATTTTGAGATCTTAAAGGGAGGCAACAATTTCCACCTCAGGTCTACACAAAGGTTAATAGATCTTTGCTAAATGTTATCCAGAGACCCTAGAACTTAAGTTTTCTGCCCGATGTGTACATCTAATAATTAGACAAATCCTTAAAGCCATCCTAAAAACTGACCCCATTATCTATTTTGAACTTCCCCAAACACAGTAAAGCCTGGTTTTGTGGGGAGGGCATGGTCCTTTTCTAGATACCCAGAAGTGAAACTGGTAGAGTAGAAATATTTCTCATTAAAATACTGTGATATAATTGAGTTTCTGGCATTATCCATCTTGGGCCCTAGCTAAGAATCTCTAAATGAGAATTATAATGTAATTTTGGTTGAATGTGTAACAAATGGCTTTACCCAATCTTTCTATATCTAAGTGCCATGCCAGAGACTTGTTAAGGAGAATAATTTGTGTAAGGCTGCAGTACTATGGTAGTTTTGAATTCATTTTTGTGCAAGCAGAGTATGGACAAATTGGCATATCTGTACCAGACAGGCAGATGTTTAAAAGAGGTTATCAATTATTAATATGACAGGATTGTATCATTTTGAACATAGTTATAGCCAACTCAATTCGACCACAGTTAAGGTAGTAAATATTTCTGCTTTTAAAATAGTCTCTCAAAATTTGAACTGATAGAAATATGTGATGCCATATAAATAATACTACAGGTCATGTGTTATTTTACTGAACAGCCTAGATTTGGCACTATTCTTGTCTCATTACTTGTCATTCTCCAAATTTGTAAGCTCTCTGAGGGCAGAAATAACATATAGTTTATCTTTGAATCCCCAGAATGTAACTTGATGGTTAGCACAAGTTAGGTTCTCATATTTTTAAATTAAAAACCGGTATTAAAAGACTAGAATTAAAGACACAATTAGCCAGCATTTCTCATAACAACTCTGAATGGACTGTGGATATCTGATCTATTCTTCATTTTAAAAATCTCTACATAACTTTACATACTAACTCGTTAGAATTACCAAGAGGGAATTAAAAGTAATGTAATTTTTAGTTTCTCAGAATATATTGGGAAGATTATATAGATGTTATTTAATTGAATTATGACACATCCTCTAGTTCTTTGGGAAGAATCTAAATATACTGCAACCTCAATAAAAGTAGACACCATGCATATTTTGGCAACCACTTTATCTTCAGTGCTAATAATGATGCCTAACACATAATAGGTATTTAATATATAATTGCTGAATTAATCACTGAGCCTTGTTGGTTTACACATGGTCTCTTTCTAAAAATAAACAGGAAAACATATAAATGGCTATGAATATACAATATATAAAAAAGCAGGGCAATAAAACAGGTATGAAGAATAAATGGAATAAGGGGTAAGACAAGTATACAAAAATACATGAAGTATGGTCTTGTACAGTTGTTAGATACATGCCTCTTTATTATTCTATATTTTTACAGATATCAATACCAAACCAAAACTCCAAATTAGCAACACTGTTATAGATGTTCTGCCCACTTTGTCTAACCCTTTCAATATGTTCCAGTCATCGTTCAGGTGACCTTACCTGCTAGGACTCTTTTTCCCAGGACTTTAGAAAGTGGATGGAAGTGCTGAGAATTTAATGCCCCGGGGCAGCCTCATACAAATAATAGCAATAGTTGGTACACAAATATCTTTACTCCCCTTCCACTTAGGAGTGGAAGTCATGTGTTTATCTTTTCCCAGAGTGTGAGATTAAGTTTCAGTAGTCCACTCTCATGGGTTTTTCATCTTGTTCCATTTTCTATATTAACTCACCATTTCTTTTCCAATGTTGGCTGTTCCAGAATACAATACTTTCATTTTATTTTTTATTTTATTTTTTTGCCTTTTTTAGGGCCGCTCCTGTGGCATATGGAAGTTCCCAGGCTAGGGGTCTGTCCAGTCGGAGCTGCTGCTGCCGGCCTACACCACAGCCACACGGGATCCAAGTCATGCCTGCAACCTACACCACAGCTCGCAGCAATGCCGGATCCCCAACCCACTGAGCAAGGCCAGGGATCAAACCCGCAACCTCATGGCCCCTAGTTGTATTCGTTAACCACTGCGCCACGACGGGAACTCCGAGAATACAGTACTTTTACTCTACTTTAATTTTTGTCACAGAGAGTGTTTCTTGGAAAAGTCAAAAAAGTATGTGTGTGTGTATGTATCAAAATGAAATTTCAAATATGACAAGGATAAAACAAGTCATTGTGGCAGGAAGAGTATTTTTCTGAAAAAAGATTTTTCATGTATATTCCTAAAGTGGGCAGTGGATGATGTATAAAACATCTCTGATGACACTGATCAAGCAATGTCTCTGACTCCTATGACCATGATGACTTCTCACAATGAGAACAATTTGAGGAAAGAAAAAAAAATCACTTAGTCTAGCTGGTGAGAGCAAAGTTATTACCTATTTTTTATTCTGAATTCTCCATAAATTAGGATTAGAATCATTCTATCTTTGCTAATTTGATTGCTACTCCATTTTCAGCCCTGTCTTCCTCTACTTTTGTCACTTTCATTTTACTCATTAGAAAGGTGCTGCTCATTAGCTACTTTGTTACAGTTTTGGATGACATGCCCCTCACTTTCCAAGTCTCTCCACACATTTGTTGTCACACATTTTCCTTGTAAATTTACCTTTTAGAATAAAATTTGTCATGCACGATCCCTGCAGAGATGAGCAGCCTTTCCTTTGTTTTCTCCTGGGAAAAGAAAAGAAATAATAAAGGAAAGAATGACAGGCTGACACACTGAATGCTTAAGCCACACAATTAATATACCTAGAAGTTTTAAAACAGGAATCTGAGGGACAGTGCTAGTCTACTACGTGTTTGCTGCCCTTGGACACAAGTTGTCATGTATCCTAAGCATCTGCCATACAATTCTGGAAAATAACTGTGCTTAACTTTTTTATACCCCTATTTATCTTACCATCTCCTAATTATTCAATAAAAACATGAAAAATAAATTCCAGCAGAGTAAGAGTTAACAAAGAACTGAATGAAGTGAGAGTTCAGGCCATGCACAGACAACTGAAAAAAAGCAGACTGTGTCATAGTTGGTGTAGTTATTTCAGTTTCTTTGACAGCTTGTTTAGAGTACTGTAGTCTAGCTGTGATTAATTGTTTGGCTATCACTTGCTAATATGGCGGGGTGAAAAAACGGGGAGAAAAAAGAATCAACTTATGCTGCTGCAGATTCGGCATGTCAAGTAGATACAGCAAAAACTTGACTTTATAAACTCAAGATGAAATATACTGCTGAATAATTAAATGGTGACTAATCAGTGCAAATCACCAGTGTAGAAAATTCAGCATTTCTCAACACCTACCACCCTCTCTGCTCTCCCTTCCCCAGAAATCCTCCTTTTCACACATCTGAATTATGTCTCTCTTTGTTAGTTATCAAAGCTGTCAGTTTGTTTATATATGGTAAACACTATAGCTAAATGCTAATGGAGCAACAAAAGTTGCTTCCAGCTAATTTAGGTAAGGCAATATCTTAAAAAAGTAGATTAAAATAGTATAGGTCCCTGGGGATGGAGGTCAACACAGAGTTGGAGAGTAGGAGGACTATTTTGAAGGAATTTATTAATAATAAACATTCATTGAAATCTCATTTAGTGTTACACTTACTGCTCAGTCTCCTTTATGCCATTCCTTGCTTAATCCTCATGATAATTTTGAGTTTAAAAATTGCAGCTGTCCTTCCTTATTGTTCCCTCCAAAAGAGAGAATTGAGACAGAGAGATTAGCTGTCAGAGAGCATATGGTAGAGTTTGATTGCTGACCTAACAGTTTCAGTAAAGTCCCAATGTTCTGGGAGCCAGGTCAATGTGGCTAATGGATAGCTCATTACAAAGTTAGAGAAGAGAAAGAATAATCTAGAATTCTTCAGTAGCTGGGTCTACTGAGAGAAAGATACTGAGTTCCAGCATTTAATTTTCTACATTACCAAAGAAGAGATTTCCCAGGAACCACAAAAAGATCTAGGCTCAGATCTAGGCATCAAAGTCAGATATTCAAGAAAACAGTTTATATCAACTAAGTATAAAGATAACCTCTACATGCTTGAATAGTGTCTACATGCTTGTATAGTGTCTTATGAATGTATTTCCCAGATGTCACTACCAACTTGAGAATAGAGCCTACAATGAGAGTAGGTCCTATATTTTCCTCAACACTGGAATGTTTCTGAGTTGTGGATGCAGTAAGAAAACTAAGGAGTATGGCTAGCCATCTAGAGTACACTTACCTAATATGAGGCATTAAACCCTTTGCTTTTTGTAAGGCTTGGCATTAAATTTACTTCAAAATTACTTCAAATCTCAGCTTTAATTTGTCCATGTTGAAAAGAACAGATCAACAACAAAATGGTTTTTTCTTTTGCCATTTAATCCAGGTAGCTATAGAAGAGGTAAGAAACATGATTAGTATTTTTGAATGGAGCAATACTCAACAATGAGCAGAGACCAGTTCTATAAGCCAATGGATGGGGAAAAACATGGTAACTTATGTATTGTAATTTTTACAGATGCTTTATAGGAAAAAGAAAGGTTTGAGAAATGTTACTCATGCTTTTCTGCTCTTGGATATTTGCAACGCATATTTACATACAAAAGTCCTTTAGTAAAGAAATCTGATTTTGTTTAACCATATTTTCCAAACATATTAAGATACAGAATCTATTTTTAGATAATGCCTTTTAATATCTAACTATTAGACCTTAGATTCTATTTGGGGAAAATTTTATATGATTAAATCACTTCATTTTATAGGCGAAGAAATTAAGAGGTAATTCACATATAAATATTATTTACTGAATTTTCACCATGTTCCATGCAGTATTCTAGGTACTTAATAATGACAAAGATCCCTGCCTTTATAGAGGCTAATATTCCTCATGACAGGTTGTCCTCTCTGGCCAGTTACTGGCGGAACAGAAAAGTCTCATTGATAATCAAAAGACTTCAGTCTGTGACTTTCAGAGTTTTCCCAAGAATCAAAGTGATATTTCAAAGAGATTAAAAACTGAAGGGAATATATTATATCTCTCAAATCTAAGACTTCAGAGTTAATAAAGGCTATAGCAGAATGATATATAAGATATCAAATTACATTTGTTTAGTTCAACATAGCCTAATACATCAGTGACATTTAATAAATATTTACCTTGTTTTAATCACCATTTAGTATTTTGCAGTGGTCTCATCACTCTAAATGGTTCAATATTTATTAGATATAATTTCCATTTCTTAAGTAATCTATAGATCTTTTAGTTTTATAATTCAAATTTACATGGCTCGCTTCTGCAATCATAATTATATTTTTTGATCTCTAATTTTGAAATATAAATTCCTATATCCTCAAATTAAACCATTACTAATTAGCATAATTTTGGTATTTATGTCCTTCCTATAATACAACAACAAATTACTGACATGGCATTCATCATTGCCAGATTTGAAGGTTCTTAAAGGTGAATTGATCTTGTGGTAGTTAAGCTTCCCAATTAAAGCAAAACTATATAACACAATCATTTATAAAAAAAGTAGCAAACTATATATACTGTTTAATATTCTGTTTTTGACATTAATTACCAGACTTTAATTAGTAAATGGTAAATGAAAATACTAAGCAATTTCAAGGAATGTCATCATTCTAGGAGTCTAGGCAAAGAGTATATAGTACTTCTGAATTCCAATCTGCTCGATAATTTTATTGTTGATATTTTGTAAAGAAATGTGCTGGATTTTAATTTTTTCTGCAGCACTGACCTGTGATAGGAATGTCTATAAATAAGTAGTCATTATGAAATGAAACCAAATTATTTTATTCACCTTTGCTTTAGATGAATAAATTATCTAAGGAAAATTCGGAATTAATATTCTGAATTAGGAGTTCCCGTCGTGGCGCAGTGGTTAATGAATCTGACTAGGAACCATGAGGTTGCGGGTTCGGTCCCTGCCCTTGCTCAGTGGGTTAACGATCCGGCGTTGCCATGAGCTGTGGCGTAGTTTGCAGACGCGGCTCAGATTCCGCGTTGCTGTGGCTCTGGCATAGGCCAGTCCCTACAGCTCCTATTAGACCCCTAGCCTGGGAACCTCCATATGCCGCGGGAGCGGCCCAAGGAAATAACAAAAAGACAAAAAAAAAATCTGAATTAATTTTATCTTTTCTTACTGCAGATTATTTTACTGAAATATAGTACTGATTTACAATACTATATTCATTTCAGATGTATAGCATAGTGATTCAGTATTTTTTTTATTATACTCCATCAGAAGTTATTACAAAATAATGACTAATTCCCTGTGCTACATAATACATCCTTATTATCTACTTTATAGTAGTTTGTATCTCTTAATTCCATAGGCCTGTCTTTCCCCTCTCCTCGCTCGTAATAATGAATTGTTTTTTTTCTGTTTCTGTTTTGTAATACACACTTGTTCATTTTTTTATTCCATATATATGTGATATCATATGGTATTCGTCCTTCTCTGAGCAATATTCCTTTGTATATATACACAACATTTTCCTCATCCATTCATTTGTTGATGGACACTTGGGTTGTGTCCATATTTTGGCTATTGTAAATAGTGATCTATGAACATGGTTTGCATGTATCTTTTCAAATTATTGGTTTTTTTTCCAGATATATGCCCAAGAGTAGAATTGCTGGATTCTATGGTAGTTCTTTTTTCTGCTTTTGAAGAAACTTCCATACTGTTTTTTCACAGTGGCTACAGCACTTTACATTCCTACCAAGAGTGTACAAGATTGCCTTCACCTCACATCCCTGCAAACATTTGTTGCTTTTTGTTGACAGCCATTCTGACACGTGTGAGGTGATCTCTTCTTGTTGTGATTTGCATTTTTCTAATGACTAGCAAGGTTGAGCATCTTTTCTTGTGCCTATTAGCCAAATGTATGTCTTCTTTGGAAAAATTCTATTCAGGTTGTTTAACCATTTTTTGGATTGGGTTATTTGGTTTTTCATATTAAGCTGTAAAAGCTATTTATATATTTTGGATATTAACCCCTTGTTGGTCATATTACTTGCAAATTTTTCTCCCATTCCACAAGTTGTCTTTTCATTTTTTTCAATGGTTCCTTTACTATGTAAAAACATTAAAGTTTAATTAGATCCCATTTTTTCACTTTTACTTTAGGAGACAGATCCAAAAAAATATTGCTATGATTTATGCCAAAGGGTGTTCTGCTTTTGTTTTCTGCTAGTTTTATGGTCTCATGTATCACATTTAGGTCTCAAAAAATTTGTTTTCCTGTCTTTCTAGGGCTACAATGAAGCATATGGAAGTTTCCAAGCCAGTGGTCAAATTGGAGCTGTAGCCATAGGCCTATGACAGAACCACACCAATTGCCAGATCTGAACCATGTCTGTGACCTACACCACTGCTCACAGCAACACTGGATCCTTTATAACCCACTGAGTGAGGCCAAGGATTGAACCCACATCCGTATGGACACCAGTGGGGTTCATTACCACTGAGCCACATGGGAACTCCATATTTAGGTCTTTAAAATCCATTTTGAGTTTATTTTTGTATGTGTTTTGAGGAAAAATTCTAATCTCATTATTTTAGACGTATATTCAAGCCCTGGCCTTGCTCAGTGGGTTAAGGATAATGCATTGCCATGAGCTGTGGTACAGGTCATGGACATGGCTTGGATCTGGCGTTGCTGTGGCTGTGGCATAGGTCAGCAGTTACAGCTCCGATTTGACCCCCAGGCCTGCAAACCTCCATATGCTGTGGGTACGGCCCTAAAAAGACCAAAAAAAAAAAAAGGAAAGAAAAGTGAAATCAAACATCATTTCCAACCACAAAGCTATAAGATCAGAATCAACTATTAGGGAAAAAACCTGCAAAAAACACAGACACACGGAGACTAAACAATACACTACTAAACAACCAATGTCACTGCAAAAAATTTAAGAGGAAATTTAAAAAAAGCCAAATGAAAACACAATGATCCAAAACCTACGAGACACAGCAAAAGCAGTTCTGAGAAGGAAATTTATAGCAATACAAGTTTGTCTTGGGAAACAAACAAACAAAAATCTCAAATAAACAACCTTGCCTTACACCTAATACAACTAGGGAAAGGAGAACAAACAAAACACAAAGTTAATAGAAAGAAAGCATGAAGACCAGAGCAGAAATAAAGACAAAGAAAACAATAGAAAAGATCAATAAAATTGATAAAACTTTTAGCCAGATTCATCAAGAAAAAAAAAAAAGAGGGGCTCAAATCAATAAAATTAGAGATGAAAAATCAGAAGTTACAATGAACATTACAGAAATAAAAAGGGTCATAAAAGACTATAGAAGCAACTATATGCCAATAAAACGGACAACTTAGAAGAAATGGACAAATTCTTAGTAAGGAAAAATCTTCCATGAATGACCAAGAAAGAAATAGAAAATATGAACAGACCAATCAGAAGTATTAAAATTGAAACTGTGATTAAAAAACTTACAATGAGGAGTTCCCGTCGTGGCGCAGTGGTTAACGAATCCGACTAGGAACCATGAGGTTGCGGGTTCGGTCCCTGCCCTTGCTCAGTGGGTTAACGATCCGGCGTTGCCGTGAGCTGTGGTGTAGGTTGCAGACGTGGCTCGGATCCTGTGTTGCTGTGGCTCTGGCGTAGGCCGGTGGCTACAGCTCTGATTTAACCCCTGGCCTGGGAATCTCCATATGCCACAGGAGCGGCCCAAGAAATAGCAACAACAACAACAACAACAGACAAAAAGACAAAAAAGACAAAAGACAAAAAAAAAAAAAAACTTCCAATGAAAAAAATCCCAATACCAGATGGCTTCACAGGTGAATTCTATCAAATGTTTAGAGAAGATATAACACTTATCCTTTTGAAAATATTTCAAAAAACTGCCAAGAAAGTCTCTCAAACTCATTCTATGAGGCCATTATCACCATGATACCAAAACAAAAGATACAACAAGAGAAAATTACAGACCAATATCACTGGTGAATAATAATGCAAAATCCCTCAATCAAATACTAAATCCAACAAAACAATTAAAGGACCATACACCACGATCAAGTGGGCTTTATCCCAGGGATGCAAGGATCTTTCAATATCTGCAAGTCAATCAGTGTGATACACCAAACTGAATAATAAAAACCATGTGACTATCTCAATAGATGCAGAAAAGCTTCTGACAAAATCCAACACCGATTTCTGATTAAAAAAAACCTCCAGAAAGTGAGCATAGAGGGAATCCATGTCAACATAATAAAGGTGAAATATGACAAACTCACAGCTGACATTATTCTCAATGGTAAAAAGCTGAAATCATTTCCTCTAAGATCAGGAACAAGACAAGGATGTAAACTCTCATGATTTTTATTCAACATAGTTTTTGAAGTCCTAGCCACAGCAATCAGAGAAGAAAAAGAAATAGGAAGAATTCAAATTGGAAAATAAGAAGTAAAGCTGTCACTCTTTGCAGAAGACATGATATTATACATAGAAAATCCTACAGATGCTGCCAGAAATCTACCAGAGCTTATCAGTCAATTTGGTAAATTTGCATGGTTCAAAATTAATACACATAAGTCTCTTGCCTTCCTATATACTAATAAAGAAAGATCAGAAAGAAATTAAGGAAATAATCACATTCACCATCACATTAAAAGAATACTAAGGAACAAACTCACATAAGACCTGTACTCGGAAAACTGTGAGATGCTGTTGAAAGAAATCAAAAATGACACAAAGAGGAGTTCCCGTAATGGCTCAGTGGTTAACAAATCCGACTAGGATCCATGACGTTGTGGGTTTGATCCCTGGCCTTGCTCCATGGGTTAAGGATCCAGTGCTGCCCTGAGCTGTGGTGTAGGTTGCAGTTGTGGCTCAGATACTGCATTGCCATGGCTGTGGTGTAGGCCAGTGGCTACAGCTCTGATTAGACCCCTAGCCTGGGAACCTCCATATGCTGTGGGAGTGGCCTTAGAAAAGGCAAAAAGACAAAAAAAAAAAAGACACAAATAGATGGAAAGATACACCATGTTCTTGGATTGGAAGAATCAATATTGTCAAAAATGAGTATACTGCCTAAGGCAATCTATAGTTGATGCAATTCCTATCAAATTACCAATGGTATTTTTCAGAGAGCTAGAACAAAATGTGTTTAAATTTTTTATGGAAACCCAAAAGACCCCAAATAGCCAGAGCAATCCTGAAAAAGAAAAATGTAACTGGAAGAATCAGGCTCCCTGACTTCAGACTATAGCACAAAGCTAGAGTAATCAAAACAATATAGTGCTGGCACAAAAAGAGAAATACAGGTACCTGGAACAGGATTGAAAGCCCAGAAGTAAACCCACACATCTATGGTCAATTTATCAATGAGAGAGTAGGCAAGAAAATGTCATGGATAAAAGACAGTCTCTTCAATAAATGGTTCTGGGAAAACTAGATGGCTACATGTTAAAGAATGAACTTAGAATACCCTCTTACACTGTGAACACAAAAATAAACTCAAGGTGGATTAAAGACCTAAATGTTAAACCAGATACTATTAAACTCTTAGAGGAAAACATAGGCAGAACACTTTTTGACATAAACCACAGCAATATCTTTTTATGATACACTTCCTAGAGTGAACAAATAAAACAAAAATAAATAGGATTTAATTAAAAACTTTTGCATAGTAAGGAAAATCATAAACAAAACAAAAAGACAGGCACAGAATGGGAGAAAATATTTGCAAATGAAGCAACTGACAAAGGATTAATCTCCAAAATACACCAACAACCCATGTAGCTCAATATAAAAAACAACCCCCTGAAAAATGGGCAGAAGATCTAAATAGACATTTCCCCAAAGAAGACATAAAGATGGCCAAAAAAACATGAAAAGAGGCTTCACACTGCTAATTATTAGAGAAATGCAAATCAAAACTACTGTGAGGTACCACCGTACATGCCATAATGGCCATCATCAACAAGTCTACAAACAATAAATACTAAAGAATGTGTGCAGAAAAGGGAACACTCCTATTGGTTGGAATGTAAATTGGTGCAACCACTGTATAAAAACAGTATGGAGGTTTCTCTAAAACTAAAAACAGAACTACCATATGATCCAGCAATTCTACTACTGGGCATATATCCAGAAAAAGCCATAATTTGAAAAGACACCTGCACCCCAATGTTAACTGCGCACTATTTACAACATTCAAGACATGTAAGAAACCTAAATGTCCATAGACAGAGGAATGGAAAAAGAAGATGTGGTACATATATATATACAATGGAATATTACTCTACCTTAGAAACAGAATGAACAAATGCCAATTGCAGCAAAATAGATAGAGCTAGAGATTATCATAAACATCACATGGTATCTCTTATACATGGAATTTAAAAAAATGATACAAATGGACTTATTTAAAAAGATAAACAGACTCACAGACTTTGAATACAAACTTATGGTTACCAAAGGTGACAGGTGTGAGAGAAGGAATAGACTAGGGTTTGAGACTGGCATGTCCACAGTATTGTATACAGAATGGATGGTCAACAAGGACCTGCTGGATAGCACAGGGAATTCTATCAAATATTTTGTGACATCCTATATGGGAAAATAATTTTTAAAAGAATGGATCTGTGTATGTGCATAATTGAATCACTTTGTTGTATAGCAGAAATTATCACAACATTTTAAATCAACTCTACTTCAATAAAACCCTAAAAAATGGGAAGAAAAGAATAAGTGTTATGTGAACATATATATTTGGGATCCATTAGGTGGCATTTAAAGCCTGAAGACTGATGACATTAACTGAAGATTAAGAATAGATAAAAGAGTAGCAGTACAGCACTAGGTCCTAGGCCATGGGATAATTAGCACATATAAAATGATGAAATTTAATTAACATGAAAGATCTAGAACTATTACAAAAACAACACTAGAGAAACAAAATAAAAGCTTTGCATCTTGGTTCTCAAAATATAATCAAATTTATCGATATATTTTTTTCCCAAAGGAAGGCACTGGAATTAACTACCACCTTTTAGTCAGCCAATTCAGCTATAATAATTTTTTGGACATTCTACCTATACCCTTCATTTGAGTCACAAGAATTTTTAAAAACTAAGATATCAGTTTTTATACTGAAGCTATGGAGGGCCCTGGATCCAGAATAAGATATGAGATAACCATGGTTGACAGGCTTTGTGAAGAGTTAAGTTTGAAGAACACAGCCCTTGATTGTTCAAATTCCCCTTGAGGAGGTAAAGAGTCTTGACTACTGAGAGAGTCAAGAAATCCCAGGCTCCAGCACCTTTTCTTCCTCTGAAGGCAGTGAATGTCTTCCTTTATGTATGTGAAAGGGAGAAGCAGGTCTTCTCTGACTTTTCTCCTCTGATTTTTCAGGATAGGAGATGCTATGAAAATTACATACAGCCCAAAGTATTAATTCTAAATATACCCTGGCTTTACTAAGAAAGAATATGAAAACACAGTCAGAATTGAGTTGAACATAAGGAAGATTGTCTCGACACCAAAGATTGTTACCATGCTGAAAAACATTATCATTTTCTAAAAATGTTAAACACTTAAAGAGGTTGTAGGCTTCCATTTGTTTTTTGTACAAGGCTTTTGAAATCCTAAGTATTACTTGAAATGTTTTAGGTATAATTTGGATTGAAGGGCAGTGGCCATTCTAAATTATTATTTTCCAAGGTCTTATCTAGTATATGATTTTATTATTTTGTTTCCTTGGGCAGTTTAACCTCATTTACTTTTGATGTGACAGAAGCTTTTTCCCCCTTTCATCATATTTTCCAGATGACTGTGCAACCATTATAGTGATGCATGGTATAAAGAATAAAAACAGGAAGAAAAAAAAGAGGAGTAAAGAAAGTACACAAGAGAATAAATCACGTTAAACAAATAAATTTTTGTTTGATGTTATAAAAATCAAACAGCTTTTTATCGTACGAGGTGAGGAGGATCTCAGTGGAAGAGAGATCTACTCTGGTCTTCTAATCCAGACACAATTAGCTATGTTTTTTTGTTTATTACAGTTCAAAAGGAAAATAAAATTACAACTATTAAATTACCTAGGACCCAAACTATGCAAATGTTACAGATTAAAACCTTGGAAGCATACTCAGAACACAGAATAATAGCGGTTTATTAGATTAAGATCATAAAGTGTAACATAATTTAAAAAAAAAGACCTATGTTACGAAGACGGTATTGCCTTACTTGAGACAAATGGAAAGGTAAACCAGGATTGTCTTCAAGGTTTTCTGACACTTTGAATCTATCTCAAATTTGTGAAATTTAGTTGCAAAAGAAATGCCCATTAAGGCAGATTCCCAATCTATCATTCCCATTGTGTAGGGTTTTACTAGTTTAAAAGGCGTATCCTATGGGTTTTTTTCTTTTTCTTTTAAAGGTTTTTTTTTTTTTTTTTTTTAGTCTCTAAGAAAGTGTGTTTTTTTTTTATTTTATTTTTTGTCCCATTATTTATCACATCCATGTTCCCCTAAGAACTTACAGAGGAAAAAATAAAGATTTACTATGTTTGTTGAACCTCATTTCAATTTCCGTTTTTATTCAGTTTTCTTGGTGCATCATCCTAATCGACTGTCCAGGCCAACATTTCAGAATTTGCAAAATGTACCAAGGGATTCTATGCTTGGGCTATAATTAATTAACACAACATAATAGCCTTTATATTCTTCTCTATGTACCTATAGCATGGCCATAGAGTACAACCATTTAAAATCTTCGATGAAGACTATCTACCCTTGCATAAGTCCTGATCCACTAAATTTGAAGCAGCAGTCTTTTGGAATCACAAAAGAGTGATCATGGAGATGTTGCTGTTTATGTAACAACATGGGCAGAAAAGATCTAGTACACAAAAAGTTTCATCAGTTTCAGGTGATGTTTCATTAGGTGAAACAGATGAAACCTTCCCTATTTTCTATTTCCTCCCTTCCTTTCTCTGCAATTCCCTCCCCCCATTCCTTCCTTCTTTTATCAAAGTCTATCTATCATCTATTTATAGACCTATCACCTTTCAATCCTGAGTAAGTAGCATGTAATATGAGAATGCAATAAATTTATTTGGGATAGGTACTATAGAGGCAGGGTAACTGAATTTCTGCAGATTCTACTACTGACCTTGTGTATCTGAGTGTGTGTGTGTGTGACAGAGAGAGAGAGAGAAAAAGAGAGAGCATTTTTACTCCATGTGAGACCTCAGAGATTTCAATATCAAAAGTATTTCATATCACTCTGAAGTGTAAGGCTCCTAAAAGTCATTAGGAGGCTTCATTTTATAGATAAAAAACCCAGGGCCTGGACATCTGAGGTGAAACTACCCGTTAATAGCAGTGCTTACATTTTATACTCACCCTTCCTGATCTTCAATCAATCACAATCCTTTCCCTCCACTCTAGCTAAAATCTAAAAGTTCTTCCTCTATTAAGAGAAACATAAATCAAATATAAACGACTATAAAATGCAGAAATATTAAAAGGGAGGACAAATGAAGGGCAAGTACAAGTACAGTTTAAAAGTTATAAAGTTCTGCTTATTTTTTCCATATTTAATGTTTTTAACTCTTATGAAGAAAAGCCAGATGGAAAACACAAATCTGATGTGATTAATAAATGGAACTTATTTATTGACAATTATAGGATGTATTACCTATCACAGTAAAGCATTCTGAAAACAAGTTAAAATCCTCTAAAAAGTATTAAAAACAAAAAAAGTCACAAGCTGAGACATGCAGTAATGTCTATAATCTCATGACTTTTGTAAGTGTGTGAGCCCTAAGAATAACCACAAGAAGATGTCATGGTTTTTCCCTAGCATTGAATAAAGAGTGCTTACATTAATTTGTACCAAACAGAAAGTTTCCTGATCTTAGATAAAGAAAAAATTGCCCTCAGCTTTTCATCTTCTTTTGTCACCTTGTAGCCAAGGCTGAAATGCTTTCTGCCATGCCTAACAGAGTACCTGGCACTTAGGTAATCATAAGGTCGTAACTGTAGAATGACTTTTTTTTAAATAAAATAATGAGTAGCTTCCTCCCAAGTTCCCAAACTGG